>NW_010319940.1:70921-106491 GCF_000700745.2 Antrostomus carolinensis
AGGCATCAGAGGCTTGGGGCCAGGGGAAGGACTCTGTGATTGAGGCAGCTCCTCCCTTCACAGAAGGGCCCACTGGTGCCAGAGTAGCATCTCTTGCTGCTTTCTGCCTCCCTGTGCCGCTGCTGCAAGTGGCTGAGTGTGGCCGCAGAGGTGCAAGCTCCCTCTCAGGCGATTGCGTATGGGAGGTTTTCATCCAGCCATTCTGGAAATAAATCACCCACTGTTTGCGAAGTAGGAGGGAAGCACTTGGGACGGTGAAAGATTAGGCTGGAAGCCTCGCAAAACTCCCCTTCTGGCTGTAAAGATGGGCTGCGGATGTTGTGTTTTTTAGCTCTTTAAATGATTATTTCTGTGCCAGACTTATTAGGCAAGGTATTGTTGGGATCTTGGCAAGGAGATAAATACGGCTGCAGGCTTTGCAGTCATTCCTCTCCGCATCTGGTCACTGTCAGGCCCTCAGCTAATAGGCCGAGGTCTGTGTGCTACAGTAAACAGCCTCTGCAGCTGCTAGGGGCTAAACGTAACTATATATTGCTCCAAATACAAACATTTCCACATTAGGCATCGCGTGTCCTCTCCCGGCACAGAGCTGCAGCCATTGACCTCGGGAGCCTGCACTGCATCAGCTCAGCCTGGCTTCTCCTTGGCCAGTAAATCCTGTCTCTTTTTATGGCTGTGGCTCGCGAAAGTGAGAGCAACAACCCACGCTCAGGTCAAGTGTAACATGGCCAAGCATTGTGCAACCTCCAGCATGCAGTCCCAGTGCCAAACGGCCAGGAGCCATGGGGTGGCCGAGGCGGGAGTCTGGTGAGGAGGGACTTGCTGGGGAGGGGGGCTGGCAAGCACAGTGGGGAGAAGCGGGTGGTCCTGGGCAGCAGGGAGCTGTGGAGGGAAGAGTTTTGGAGGAAGGCATAGATAGCTCCAGGACTTCCTAGGACTTTCTAGACATCTCTGGCAGGGCTCTCCCAAGCCCTGCAGAGAGGTGAGTGAGGGCTGGGAGAGGTTCTCGGTTCTTGCTTGGGCTTCAGGTGAGTTGCTTTACATGCAAACATGAAGCCTCGCACAGGTGTCCCAGTTCAGTGCCCAGCTCCCTCAGGCAGTGTGCTTCCTACCCTCTTCTTCCTCCCCTGCCTTTTGCTTCTGTCTGCTATCCAGGGCTGGTAATTTGGTCAAAACTGATTTCAATGAGGTGTTTGCTAAACTTGTCTCATGAGAAAGACAAACATGTCTCATTAGCTGGAGACTTTGGCCACTGCTATGATAAAAATAAAATCAACTTCCATCCAGCATCTGCAGGAAAGCTCGCTCGTGCCCAAGGGGAGTCTGTGAGTGGAGGGGGTTTGACATAGCTGTTTTCTGGTGTTGCCTGTTCCCGAATCACTGCAGAGGTCCATCCTCCTGAACCTGCTCAGGTTAACTGGGTGGATGACAGTGCTCAAGGGGGCTTTTGACCCGACACAGCAGCCAGCTGTCTGAAAGCAAACTCCCCAGGAGGCTTTTCCAAGACCCGGCATCCAATGCTGCAGGTACGTCCCCAGCACCAGCCCCCAGTTTGGAAATTCAGTGTTCTGTGCTGACCAGGCCCTTCTTAAATACATTCTGATTAATTAAGTGTTAGCCTGTTTCCATCAGTCCTCCAGCCTGCTTGTCCGCTGTGCAACAAACTACTGCTTGGTGCTGTGGGAAAGAAAGACGCCTTTTGCTGTTTGGCTGACTGCAGGCAGGATCAGCTGGCCAGGTGCGTGGCCAATTTCCATTGCTGCTTTGAAGCTGAGAAGTATTTTGAAAAGAATAGAGCCTTTAGCCCCGTAAGTAAAAGCCATTTATCTTAGGATGAAAAAGTGCTGGCATGGAAAAATTCCAATGCTATGAAAGTCTCTTTTCCTGAATGTCTTGGATACTTGCTGGATTAGGTTCACTGGTAAGGAGCTCGGAGTTATGAATGTCTCTTTTACAGAAAAGAGCTGCAAAAGGAAAAGGCAAGCACTGGCATGCTTGTAAGTGGGACAGAGTGAGATTCCCCATGGACTAGACATTTCTGAGATTGCTTTTAGAAGTATGGTCAGTATCGCTGCAGTGAGCCCAGGTGGTAGTAAATACCCTATCGTAACCATAGCCGTTACCATTTCCCAAGGGTATAGTATCAGCAGAATACCTTATATAAACAAAAGTGAAGCACTATTGGCTTTGTTCTGCACGGCTGTTTAATAATGCTTTGTGCTCCATACGGAAAGTGTCAGAGTGTTTTATAGACACTAATGAAATTAGCCTCACAATGCTCTTGTGAGGTGAGGATGTGTTATGAGCCCTTTCCCTGGGCTGAGCAGGGCTGTGGTGCAGGACTCCCAGCTGTGCAGGCTGCATGTGCCTGCGCTTTCCAGCAGCAGACACCTCGGTGGGACAGGAATTTCTGCAGCCCCTGGTCTGCTCCACCACCATCTCCCTGCCTGGTTTCTGCTGCCTGGCACCGAGGGAGGGTGCAGGCAGAGGTGGTGGTGACAGCGAGCACACTGCTGTGTCACCCCCTGCAAGGCATGGGCTTTCTCCTGGGTCAGGGCAATCTTCCACTGCCCAAGGTCTGATGAGCAGAGGCAGAAAGCTCAGATTCTCCTCTTGGTTCACTCAGGGTGTTTCTGCTGCATTTCAGGACCTTATGTCAGCTTGAAGTGGTGAAGCTCGAGGATTTTTCCCACACAGGCTGTGACTTCAAACAGCAGCCTGGATAGCGGGGATTTTGGAGCAGAGCTCTCTTGCTTCCATTGCGCATGTCAATGATCTCTTTGGGTGAAAGACGGGATGTTCACTGCAGTTTTGCAATGATCCTGCTACTCTCACGCACAGTAGCCCTAGTTTTGTCACAAACATCAGCACTGGCCCTGGGGTTGTTATTGGAGCTGCCACTGATGCTTTGCTTTAAATAGATCCTAAGCAAACCTCTCTGTTTGTTTTTCTTGACATGGTACTGACTGGTGCTTTCCAAGAAACAAGGAAAAAAAAAAGCTGGATTCACAGTGGTGACTTTGACTCCATCTGGCAAAAGCAAGCTGATCTCCTAAATGAGAAAGGCACAGCCACAAAGAGGAAAAGTAAGTGGGTCACTGCGAGAAGCAGCCTGTTCCTTCTGACCCAGTGGCTGCAAGTGACAAAATCTCACTGGTTCTTGCTTAGAAGATCCATCCATTTTAGGATTTGCTCTGTCACAAGAATACTAAAGGGTTTTCCAGGTATATGAGATCTGCATATGGAATTTCATAGTGGATTTCATAGTTTGCTGCACTCTGCTAGGTAAATATTTTGCATTCAAATCATCATTTGCCTTTCTGGGTTGTGTGGCCCGTGAAGCTGGTAGGCTTGTGCCCATTGCAGAGCTGAATTCCTGACAGAGCGGACTGGGGAGCAGAGGTGCTGGGGAACAGGAGACGTGGTGGGTGCCTCCTCCATGCCCCCCAGAATGTGCTGCCTTCCTCCTGTGGAGTCTGCAGGGTTGTGGTGGCCTGGGAGCTTGCAGGAAGGGCTGAGACCTTTCTCCAATTTGGGCACTGGCAAGGGCACTTGTTTTGGAGCTCTCTGGTGGGAGGCCTGGACTTAGGGGTGGCTCAGAGTGGTACTGTGGATGTCGGTACCGCTTAGACCGGACAGGGAACCTACTGTGCATCCTGGGGAATGAAACTCCTGGGAGCCCCTCAGAGCCTTTGCTGCCCTCTCCTTTGCCATGTTACTGTTTTCTGGATGGAGATTCAGCCAGCAGGAGCTGAGAAACCTCCCTGCCTCAGGGAGGTTAGTTCAGTACTATCCAACTCCTCTGTGTCCTCCTAAAGGTTTGTTGTCTGGCATTTGCCTGCAGCGCTGCCTGTGCTCCATGGGTCCACCGGGCTCTCTGCCTGGGTGCCCTTGGCCAGCGTCCAGCTGCCAGGGTACAGCTGCCAGAGCAAGAGGCAAATCCCAGTGCTCAGGGCTTCAGCCCTTGTGAGTCACCAGTGTTTGGCCAGCAGTGAGCTCAGGCTGGGTGTCTGGGTAGACTTTTCTGAGCCTCTCCCTCCAACCACTCACGAGTACTTGGAGATGCATCCTGGTTTGCCTGAAAACGGATGTTCACACTGGGCTTTTCTACCAGTGGGGAGCTGACTTGAGAGGGCTTCGTGTGAACAGCTGTGATCTGCTCAGGTTTAGATCTGAGGCAGGGGAAGTCCTGATGGGGTTTACCACCACTGGTTGCAGCCAAGCTGGGAGAGGCAACAGCACACAAAGATCCAGGGAGGGCTCAAGGTGATGCTTCCCTCTTGCTCAGCCAGAGGTCTGAAATGGTCTCTCCATCCCTTTGTGAAGTGGCCACTCTGGCTAGTCCACATCTAAATTAATGAACTTTGCTTAAGGAAGGGGTGGAAATCTAGTCTTAGGGAGAATGCTGTGCTTCAGAGGTAGTTATTCTCATGATGGGCAGAGCCAAACCTCATATTGCAACATAGGCTGAAACACGGATGTACTTGAAGGCTTCATCAGGTCTGGATCTAATTTGGTGACTGGCTCTGTCTTAATGACTGGCTGGACTGTCCTCTCCTGAAATCTAAACTGTCCACCTCCTAAAGCTCCACGTCTGGAGAGAAGTTGCCAGCAGTGTTACCTATACACAGCATATTGGGTGGGCTTCTCATTGTGGTGGTGCCGAAAAATGCAGTTTAGTTTTATTTTAGGGTTATGTTCACACATATTTTTAGGCATAAAAAGAACTGCCAGGGAGAGCTCAGGTCAGGTTTTGTTGTCTGTGCCAGCCAGTGAGCTGTGGAGGGAGCGTGAGCCCCCAAGACAGGCTCTGCCCTGTTGGCCCTCCCCTCCCCTGCCTGCTGCTAATTAGAGCTCAGCTTAAGCTGTGAAATTTAAGTTTGAGGGCCACTTCTACAAACAAACACTCTGTTATCATGACATATAACATTGGCAACAGTAGGCAGTGCGTAGGTAGAAATCCCATCCTCGTCTGAGCTGACCATTGGCATTTCATAACACTGCTAACTTACAATCTGGGCCTTTTATCTTCTGAACGATAAGGCTCTGGTACTTCCCACTTGGGTTTTTTTCTCCTGCCTGTAGTGCCCGGAATATATGTTAACATTCTATTGATGGAAATGATAATTAGGGGATTTGTCATGAGAAATGTACATGAACTTTTCAACCTGTCATTCAAAAAAAGATTTTTTACAGTCAACTCTCGATTATCCGTGGGTGCATTATCTGAGCAGCACATTAGACGTGCCATGTTTAAAAAACCCAGAACTCTCTCAGAGCCATTACAAAGTATAATGCACAATGTTTTTTTCTTTTTATTTATAACCTCATACTGCATCTGAAACTTGTTTTTTCAAAGGTAAAGGTATTAAAGCACTACATTCCTGGGGCCTTATTTGCATGTATTTTGTATTATTTGTTTTGCTTTCTTTCTTTGCCCTCATTACCCCAGATACTGAGACCTGAGCATATCAGATTATAGCATCTGTGGAGGAGGGCATGTGACATGGTAACCTTTCCGCAGCTGTTTTCTTTTCTTCTGGTGCTTCATAAGAGTTTCTGCAGTGTGATGCTGCACAGCCAGATGGGCTGGAGAGGAAGAGGGAGTGCTCTGCTGTGGAAAAAAAAAAAAAAAAGCTGTGAAAAAAAAAAAGTCTATACCTGAAGGAGCATGAGTGAGTGACAAACAGCTGAAAGAGAAGGGATGTCTTAGAAACCATTTGTCAGGCTGAAGCGGCAGCTTGTTAAAAATGTGCCTGTTCAGTTAAAAGGATGAATTGACAGACGAAGGCTCAGTGCAAATTCAGCTGCCATCACTTCATAAGCCCTCACAGCTGAATCAGCAAATTTCTGTTTCCATACATAATGGATGCAGCCAGCATGCCATTACAATGCCCACAACAAGATTTGCGTTCAGCTCCTTCAATTAGCCATTTATGATAGTCATACTCTATGGCTGTAGCTTGTTTTTTCCTGGGCCTCCTCCTCTTCTCACATCTTTTGTTTTTGCAGCCCTGGGAACGGCTGGCTAAGCAAGGATTTTGGAGAGGGAGTGGTACTGAACTCAGTGCTACCCGTGCTGAGATTGTCAGCTGTGCCTTTCACGCTCTCTTTGGGCTGTGTGTGTCCTGCAAGTCCCACTGACCCATGCTGGTGCTGCCTGTCCCCACCGTTAGCCAGGACCAGGTTCTGTCAGCACTGCTGGACCCACCTGCATGGCCCTGGGGTCAGGAGCACAGAGCCAGGACCATGGGCTGCCCAAAACACCTTTCCTCTGCCACTGCCTCTTCCCAAGGGTCCCCGTGACTCCCCAGCCCAGAGTTGCTGCCCTGCTCTCCTCCTGGTGTGCTGTGGCTTGGGGCAGCTACTCCTTCTGCCTGCCTTAACTCCATCCCTGTTGGCATCGGGTACAGCTACTGCTAGAGAGGGACCCCAATCAGTCTGCCCACCCAGACTCTGGCAGCATTTGGGTCCAGATCCCTGGGCTGATTAAAAGCTCTCTAAGGAGTGACACCTTTTTTTTTTTTCAGTATTGCTTGAAGAGTTTGAAATTAGCTCAGGATTTTCACAAAAACAAGTCAGGCTGAGTAAAGTATTGTTGAGTGGTTGTCAACACTAATCCAAAACAACTGCCCTACAATAGTTTTACTCTTTTTTTTTTTTTTCTTTTGAGCTGAAGGAATGGAGAAGGAATAAGAAACAGGAAAAAAAAAAAAAAAAAAAAAAAAGACTTTTTCTGTGAAAATAGAAAAAAATGATAAAGTTGGCACCTTTTTATTCCAACCAGAAGGTTTTCTGAAAACAACTTTGGCTGAAATTTTTTTAAAAAAGTGTCGGCTGAGAAATGTCAACCAGCTCTAATATCTTATGAAAGATGTTGCACTTAATAAAACTGCAGGCAGGCGAGCAGAAACAATATACCTATTCATCTCCTCTTAGCCCCACGCTCCCTTTCCCTGCCGTCCCGCTTGCTCCTGGAGGCACAAGGCCTATCTGGTGACATGAGCCCTTCTGTGAGATTTGGTGGGATTTCTGGGCTATGAAGCCACTTTGTGAGCCATGGGTGCAGGGCAGCAGCCCGCAGCAGCTAAGGGAAGCCCACATCCCCTCACGGGGTGGACGCACGGCGTCTCTGCCATGGGGCGGTGGGAGCTGCAACGCCTTGCTGGGGGTGATACAGGGAGGCCAGTAAAACACAGCAGAGGAAGCAGCAGTGCTGGCTAATCCCCGTTTCCTCAAGCAGGCTTTTTCCCTCCGTCTCCTGACCCTGGGGACACGTAAAAGCTGGCTGTGCTGTGGGTGAAACGTGGCCCCAGAGAGCAGGAGGAGGAAGGAGGGAGCAGCACCTTTTGCAGGGGTGGCAGTGGGGCAGAGCTTTCTCTGGGGGCGTCCCTCACTGCTCCGCTCCAGAGGTGGGACCATGGGGATGGCAAAGTGCTTATGGGCCCTGGAGACATAAGTAACGTTTCTGTTTGCTGTGCTATTTTGGGAAGTTTTTATAAGGTAAACAAGGGCCCCCTCTTGATTCATTGAGGTCATTAGTCAACCGTAGGATGGTATTTACATTGCTAAGGTATTCGCACAAGCTCTCTCCCAGACGGCAAGTTCACCGGGGAGGAGGTGACCTTCAGCGTTTCTTGTTTTGTCCTATATCTGGCAGGCGGGGGGCCTGCCTGTTTGACTGGAGTGCCTGGGTACTGTAATCAAAATAAATCATCCTTATCGTCGCTGGTGGTGATATGGTGATGGAAACAGAAACAGGCGCCTACTTTGCACTTTGTGAAAATGACATCATTGAAAGGAGTGGGATGGGAGGACAGAGGATGAACCCTGGGAGTCCACCGCCACGTTTCCTGAGCAGGGCTCTCCTGCCCTGGGCCAGCCTCCCATCTCAGCTGGGGCACAGACACAGCGCTGTGACTGAGTGGGAAGCTTGTCTGTCATCTACATTAAAATAAATAACAACTAGGTAATGAGAGAAAAGGAGAGAGCATGGTGATGTTCTGGTTCAGCCTATCACAAAATCGGCAAAGGAAAACCCCCAAATCCTCTGTCTCTCCCCTCCCTGGGCAAACCACAAAACACTTTTCATTTTGGTTGCCTCGTCTGGAGGAAAATACTGTTCAATGAGTAGTGGAACTACTTAAGACTGCCTTTTTTTCCTAAGGATTTATATGGTTCTTGTGATGCTGGGGGCTGATTTTGAATTCTCGTAATACTGAAGAAAATGAGCACTCAGAGAATCTACTCGCACTAGCACTGCTATGGATACTATAATCATAGGAAAAAAACTTTACAGTTTTCATGTATTAAAACCCATCAACTCCATATAAGAGCGGGCCACAGGCTGAAGACTGAATTCTCTGATGCCCAATAAGGTGTAATAACTCTTACCCTTCAAAGGAGGATTTGCAGAGACCTTGTCCAGCTGCATATTTTCATGAAGCTCATAGCAACAACTTCCTATCTCAGACGCTGAAATGTTTCAAAGAGGATTTTCTGGTTGGTGTCAAGGAAAACAGATGTGGGAAAGGTGGAGAGATGTGTGGTGAGAGGGAAGAAAGGGCTTGTGCTTGAAGCAAAGCCAGGTGGAGCAGGTCCTGCCTCTGACCGTGAGCAAGGCATGCATGCTGCCTATGCCTCCGCTGCCTGGCTGTAAGGCAGGGATGAGCACGAGTGACACCTGCGCTCAGGCTGTGGAGCACTTTGGTCTCCTTGGGTAGGCGATGTCACTTCCCTGCCATAGGCCCTTCAAACCCCAGGCCAAGGTGCTGGCTCTGCCACCGGCTTCCTTGGTTCTGTCCCTTGCCTCCCTGGGAGAGGGTAATGATGGGCACCCTGGCTGCAGGGTTGGACAGGGAAGGCTCCCAGCTTTGTGAGCCACTCCATGCTCCCCAGTGATGCTCTGCACTCTGGCAGGGATAGGCAAAGGGCTTTAGAATGAGTTGTTTTAACATTTCCACAATCCTCCTTTTCTTCCTGCCTCAAAGAGGCAAACCTTAGCTTTGAAGCCTTTGAAATGACATCAAAGGATGAGATTTCCAGAGGGGCTTAAGGAAGTTGGGTGCCTTCGTCCCACTGATGGTCAACAGGAGATGGGTGCTTAATCCCTGGAGGTGCTTTGAAAATCTTCTCCTACGTGTATGTCCTTGCTGGGGAGGAAGTGAGAAGCTGTTGGCAGCTTCTTGGCTTTGTAAAAGGCAGATCCTGCCTTTTTTCTGAAGATAAAACATGATGGATTTGAAGATGATGTCCAAAACTCAGATTTGCTGTGAAAACTGACAACTGCTTTTTAAAGGAGAAGCACTTAAAAACAGCCTGTGATTTTGCCCCATCCAAAAGACGGTAACTCATCTGATGAGAACTCATGTGCTGCCACTGGCTCTCCCCTCGCTGTCACTGCAGCCATAGTGTAACCTTGCTGGGAACCAGAAAGCTTCTCAACATGGAGGCTGTTACCCATGGAGGTGGTACCACTTCTCTGCCTCTTTTTGTGTCATCTTTCGGCAGTACTTTAGTACCGCCTATGTTACTTTTTGATGGAGGTATCAGCACCCGTTTGCTTCTGCTGATGAATATGATACATGGGGCTACCACTGGTGCCCATCCTTGGGGCTGCCCTGGGCTGAGTAGTGCTGGCTGTGGGGGAGAGGCAGTGGGAGGGGGCCGCAGCTGCGGGCAACCCGGTGGGGGCTGCCACCCACAGCTGGTGTTGATGGGTTCCCACAGAAAGGCAAAGAAAACTTGGCTGCAGCCTTGCTGTTGTGCTATTTTTGTTCAAGGTAATAACAGGAACTCCACTGTAAATAAAAATAGGCAAGTGAAGAATTTCCCGACTCTGTCTCTGCTCATTTCTTTCCTGGTGAGGAATTATCCCACTCCAAAAGAGTAAATCCTTCTTGTCTGCTCCTTGGAAACTAGGACAATAACACTGGAAGGGAAAGAAGAGATTACGGAGTGTCACGAGGGTGATAGCAACATATTGCACACTGTGTGCCAAAAATGCATCCTCTAAAGCAAATAATAGCTCATCCAGGCAACGTGAGGGCAAGCAGGGCCAGTCTCCGCTGCCTTTTGTGCCGGCTGCCTTGCTGAGGCTGGGCTGGGCAAGGGCCTTTACCTCTCGGCAGCCCAGGGGGGCCCTGCCGCTGGCCCTTGGGTTGGCTCTGCCTGTCACCCACACTTCAGCAGCACCTCACCTTCAGCAGCACAGAGCACTCCTGCCTCAGCTGATAACCAAACAAGAAGCAAGGGTTACAAGCTTCTTTCCCTGATGATATCTAGCATCTTTTCACAAAAGGCATCATTCTGCTGCAAAGTCTGAATTTCTGGGGGTACTTTTTTTTCCCATATGATCCAGGGAGCTAAGACTCTCCCACACTTACCTTCTGAATGTGTCTCTTGGTTAATAACTACTTCTCTAATCAGAAAAGTGCATTAACCTCACTATTCCCACAGAACCACGGGACTCTGCCAAGCACTGGATTAACTGACCCTAACATCTTGTCACAGTATGTCTGCCCCTCCAATGGTGCTAAAGGGTGCTCGCTTGCTCCATTTCAAGTGTCCTTAGCGTTTGAGGAAATCCCAAATCACCAGAAAATACAAAGACATCTTCCCAGGAGCCGCAGCAGATCCTTTGAGGAACCTGAAGATGTGCTGGAAACTGCAGTGAGGATGGGACGTAGCAGAGTCAGAGGCAGCACCACGCAAACCCAGCTGAAAACATCTCCCTGCCAAAGGGCTTTGTGTACAAAGTGACTCACCGGGGGTGGGAGTCTTGTTAAAGCTGTCATGCGGCAGTAGCATCAAAAGCTCACCCAGTTTCAGATGTTGATTTTTCCATTCTCGGATATTCATGGCTACAGTAACAAGGTGGCTAAGCCCACTATTATTGTCAGTGCAGAAAGTGAAGGACAACTGCTCTCAGTAGCAAATGCAGGAATGTCGTTTTCTTTTTCCAAATTGTAGGCAATAAGATAGTATTCCCAAACCCCTTATTTTTGAGAAGTTTAATTGTGCTTTAACTAAAACCAAAATGTCAAAGCACAGAAGGCAATATATTGTCTCTGAAAGGGTTTCCCATTTTTTATAAAAAACAGTCTCTGATATAGGGAGATAGATGCTTTGAAGAAAGAAGGGAGGGTGGGTTCTTGTTTCTGCCCCCAAATCCCTCCCACCCCATGATCAAAATTCTGATCAATGTTTACAAAGTTTGAAACTACAGAGTAAAGAGAAATGCAAAGCAGCTTGTGAATGGAGAGGTGTGAAACCAAGGGTGAAACAGCAGATCTGGCCAGTTTTCTCTATCATCTACTGAGATGTAATCCACAAAAGATCAGGAAACTGCCATACAGCCTTTGGAGTAGAGAAGATTTTTTAAAGGCGTGTATGAATATAGTCACTGGCACCATGGGAGACAGATACCCAGCAAAAGAGGGATTGGCGTGCATATGGAACCTTGCTAGCAGACATAACTAGCTCTGAGAAGCTGAATAAGACCTGAGAAGTCCAAGTTCTGTCCTTACTTATAAATAGAGCTTTTGTCGATGGCTGTGGATGTTTGAAGGATCAAGTGCATGGATGGTCTCCCTCCCTTTCTGCCTCCTGCTGTTTGCATAACTGACAGAGCAAGCTCTGGCGTTAAAGTTGTCCAGGCAAACGTGAAGCTCCTCCATGCCTCTTACCCAGGTTGCCTTACTGAGGAGTAGAAGATGATTAAGACTGACATAAAAGCTGCAGGAAAAAAAGTGTGTGGTGGTTCTAATTTAGGGATGCTCTCTGATTTTACCCATGCTCTTTAATTTTACCTGTTTTCTCTCTAATTTGGGGATTCAATGCTCATTGGCTAAAGCTTAATATAGACAATGCAGAAAGGTGCTGTGTTCACCTACTGCCTTGCTGAATCCTGGGTTTTCACAGCAACCTGCTGCTACCACTGCTCAGGAGCAGGATCTTTACAGAGTATATTACTTTTATGCTTGTCAAGCATTTCCAGATTTAAAGATTTTTTCTGAAGTTTGTGATCAAAAATATTCTCAGTTCAAAGCTTAGCCCTCTGATGTACTCGTCTTTTTTTCATCATGGCATCAGTCTAGCCAAGCACTTACATCCATGCTTAAGTTTAAGTGCGTGCCTAATAGAGTTAAAAACAGCTTCAGGAGTGTCCCTTGCTCCCCTACTGAACAGGCACAAGCGATGTGTAAATGTAGTCGTCTCACTGAATCAGAGCTAAGTGATAACATGCTCCTGCTAGCTGAGATGGAGCAGTGAACTGCATGTGTTAACAAGGTGAGATTTCAGAGTGGAGGTGATGTTAGAGGACAGGGAAACCAGTTTCTAATAGCATTTGCTGCACCTTGACGTAGCTGCAAGACAAGAGTCTGAGAAACAGCAGGATTCTGAGATGTAACTTGGCAAGAGTTACGTTTTGAGATGTAAGTGGTCTGGGCCTTTCTTTTGCATCTCTGTTGGCTTTCTGTGCAGGCATACAGTGGGGAGGGTTTCTTCTGTTCTCATGTGTGCAGTCACACACCTTACTTTCTCATGGTAGGACAAATAGGCCACCAAGAACAGAAAGTAGGACATTTGGCCTCTCTCCTCTATGGGAGGTGCAGTACAGATTGGCTTCTGAGAACTAGGACAGCACCTCCAAAAGTAGAACAGCTGGTCACCTCATTCATGTGTGCATTGCCTTACAAACGTATCCTCTAAAGCTCAAGATTTAAGAGACATTTTTGGCCTACTTAGGGAAATGTTTTCTGAAAATAGGGACAGATACACTGGAATAGACCAAAACCTCTGCTTTCATTCTGGAGCACTGAGCAGATCTAGCAATCAGAGGAGCCACGTGCTGGGCAATTAAACCCAACAGGTGCTCTGCATCACTTCTTGCATGTCGAGTGATACGACTGTGACAAATCTGCCCTCCTCGGCCAGGAAGCATTTGCTTTTCAGCAGCAGAACATGGGCGGAAGATACTGCACTGCAGTGTGAGGTGATGCTTCACTGCAACAGGGAACTGTTACCAAATCAAACCTGTATGTGTGTGTGTGCTACATACATATCTGTAATGACATATATTTGACCAGAAACAAAAATCTGACTTTTGTCCAAGTAAAATACATAGAAAACATCCACAGAGGGTTTCATTGCCCTGCATTAAGGTCCTTCTCTAAGTGTAAATAGGTCCATAACGTCTACAATCCCATTTGAGTGCTAATGATGCCAGTAGGACGGTAGTGTGTTGTCCTGGTCAGTAGAACGTGCCTGGGGACAGTGCAGCAGCCTGTGTGGGCAGACAGGAGCACAGAGCACAAACCAGGTCAGCTAGCACGGTTCTTGGAAAGATGCTGCTGTCCTCACTGGTCGAGCAAAACACCTCCATAGCTCACTTAATGATGGCCATTAATGTTTCCACCTGGTGGCAGCTTGAACTAATCCCATGTGGGCTTCTCACCTTGAGCCAGAGGTTACTCAGAGTGACTGTGCTGCTCTGAAGTCTGGGTTCACTCTCCTGAGACTAATCATTAGTCAAGTCAGGTATGAGGCTGAATCTTAATAGTTAGAGAGGGAGGCTAATAGAAAGGTAAGCCTTACAATTTTTTTTTTCTCCAGTAAGTGTACTATGGTAATGAATTAGGAGCCTCATGGCTCCAGTTGTAGTGGGAAGCTCACTGCCTTGAGAACAGGTCTTTAATCCACATGAAGAGGTGTTTCATAAGCCATATGTGATGCTCTGCTTTGAATATTAATACCCAGAGCACTTATTCAGCTCACAGCAATTTCATGGAAATGCTGTGCCTCTGTGAGGACAGACTGAGCCCTTGGGTGCTCCGATTTTTTTTTTTTTTTTTGCAAAGACAGTTTCAGGTTGTTCTGTACTCTTAATTAAAAATTTTTATTCCACTTAGAGCCTCTGATGCCACTGCATTTATATTACATAATATTAACTGATTTTAGGTGTAATGAAAATGTGAAGGGGACTATAGGACAGCGGGCTTGGTTTACTTAGCCAAGTGACCTGCTAGTTGTAAACTTCATGAAGTTACTTAGTCTTTTACAGGGCAGACCCTTCTAAAATAAAATAACACGAGGAGGCAGCAACTGTTCTGGTGAGCACTCATATTTTTAAAGGCCTTCAGCAAAAGCTGGGGAATGAATATTCAGAGTGAACTGAGATGCATTCTAGCTGTGTCAGCCGTGCAGCTTCTGTTTTTTACATTTATATCTGTGGGCAGAGCTGGGGGAAATTACAGTGACAGAGCCTCTGTTGTAGCACTTGCTCCCACCATGTGCCATTTGTCCAGAGCTGAGGGCACTGCGTTGGTGGCAGCGGCAGGCTCACAGCGAGGCGGAGGTCTTGGAAGTGGATGTGGACAATCCTGGTGATTTTTAATGTTAGAGTATGCCTGTGATAATACCTGGGGAAGATGGTTTGGGCTGCTAATGCTGAACCTTGATCATACTCCAACCCAAGCTATATAAGCTGAGATGAGACGGCTACCTCATGGGGAATTCTTCCCACCAAGCCAAACATGGTGAGCAACGAGTGAGTTGTCACTTCTAGGTGGCAATTATTGCAACTGTTTTGCTCTCCCCTTGCTGGAAAGGGATGGAGCAGGTATTGCTTTTCTCTGTGGGTAGTTACTACATTTGCTTGTGCTCCCTGTTAAAAAGTAGCATTTTATTTGCTAGTTAGGACTGTGAAGCTCTCTTGCTCTCTGGCGTCCAGCAGGATGTGGCACCTATTTGTAATGTGAGAATCCTGCGCCGAGGCAGGGCAGAGGCAAGGTAGAGTTTGATGTGTCTGCAGCAAAGGGAGCTAATTTGTGTCATGCACGGATGCCTAGTGTTTGCATTATATGTACTTGTCTCTGAGTTGGTTTCTACGCTTTCTGCTGTCTCAAAGGAGCTGTTTGGAAGAGACAGTTACTCTGGATCTGAGCTTCTGGTGGTATATAAATTCCAGTCTGGTACAAAATTTAGGAGATGGCTCAATCCAGTGACACTATCTTGATATGAATGTCTCTGGGAGGCATAAGAAGTAGAAAGCCAAAGCTAAGGAAGGTGCATTAATATCTTTGAGACATGCCTCTGAGACCTCCAGTGTGATAAAAGTCAGGCAGCAAGTTGAAACCATTGCCTGGTATGCAGCGAGTTTCTCTTTCACTGTTTTGCTTGCCACTTTCCACCCTTGTCTGCTCAGTTTTATATTGCACCTTACCCTTAAACTCAGACTAACTCCTCTTCAGGGAATGTTTTACTCTGCTCATACCAGGCATGCCCCCTCAAAGACCTCAACCTAGAGTTAACTAACAAACACCTAAAGACATTTTGGCCTCTTACCTCCAGTAAAATCAATGTCAGTTGGTGGCCTATGGATCTCTGTCAGAGCTTAAACTTCTCAGATGGTGTGTTCAGAGGTATGCTTCAAAGTCATGGTCCCCTGGGTTTCCCCTCCAGGCTCCCACAGCTGGGAAACCCAGGAGCACAGCGGCTCCCTTCTGACCAGGATGGTAGGAAGTCCCACCATGGGACCAGACTGTACCCCTGGATTGCATAAACTAATCCTAGCTCTTGTATTGATTAAGAAAACAGTAAGGAATTGTTATGAAAGGGAACGCTTGTGTGCAAAGCTTGAGCACACAGACCTTGCAAACTGCTCACCAGCAAACTCATTCTTTTTACTGCATTTATTCCTGCATGAGGCAAGAGGCTCCCTTAATGCTTTGGACCATATTCTACTGGATTTCAGTTGTGCAGCCTGTGACAGAAATGGTGTTTGCAGGATCAGGCAGACCAGGTACCTTCCAGTGACTCTTCCAGGTCTCTGGGGAAGGCACAGCCACACCACCAGCCTGAAGGACTTCAGTCTGGGTGATAAGAAGTGCTTGCAGGGACAAGGGCCTGGAGCTCCTGTGTGAGCAACCACAGTGTTACTCTGCTGAGCTAGATGAGAAGAAGCCCTACCTAGGCCAAGGACTGCATCATAAAGATGATAATGAGAGATAGAAAAGTATCCTCCAGGTATTTCTGGGTACGCGATGTGGTGTGGAGCTGTGCTGGGCTGTGCACGTCTCCTAAGCAAGATGAAGGTGTGATATGCAAAGGCCTCCGTGGGGTGAGAAAAAAGAAATAAATAATGAAACCCTCTATCAAAACCATAACTGTCTGCTGATGAATTCAAGGAGCATCAACAACCATCATGAGTTTTGATAGCATGTCAGATCACACACTTACATGACACTAAAACATATTTCAAGATAACACAAAGGTGTGATCCACAAAAATTCAGCTATCAAAAATATTTATTGGAAAGTCTGGAAAAATCATCTACTTTCTGACCAGGGCTTTCAGACAGGCAGGAGCTCTAAAATGGTCAGTCCCAAAGCCCACATAAAGCTCACCGCATGCTGGACAGGACATGGGAAGTATTGGCTAGCTTGATGGGACTCACCAGCACCTAAGTCTGCGATGATGCTCCTGAACTTGGGGTTACCCCTCCCATGCTGCTGCTAAGCTGGGAGACCACACTGACCTTCTGGCCTGCTCCTTTGCCTCGGTAAGCCTCTTCTCCATGCCTTGGGGGTGTGTGTCATTTCTTTGGTGCTTGAGCTCATCTGGGAAAGCAGCAGTGCTCTCGGGACATGGGGAAGCTGTGCAAAGACAAAAACAGGCAACGGGGGTGCAAGGGTGAGGGGGTGGTGGTCAGAGAGAGTTGAAAGGCTCTAGACTCCCTGAGAGGGTGGCTCTGACCTGCGGGGCTGAGGACTGCTGGAACCTGAACAGCTGTGTCCTTTCTCCCTCTTCTTGTGCTATCAGCTTGAGAAAATAGCCAGGATTGTTTGTCTCATGTGTGTCCTTCATCTGGACTCACAGAGGAAACTGTATTGGGTGAAATGGAGACACTGCCCCCCAGATAACTGCCCCTGCCCACAGCAGGACAAGTGCCCTTCTGGTTTTGTAGCACCACGTGGCAGCCAGAAGCCGAGCACAGGGTGGCTTCAGTGTTAGCAGGGTGGCCTCTCTTCTCTGTTACACTAGACATGCAAAAGCTGTTCCCTCTTCTAGATCTGGGGGGCATCTGTTTCTGTGAGGTTTTTCTGGGCTTCAGAGGGTTTTCTCAGTTCTGGGCTCGCAGGTACTAGAAAGAGGTGGCTGAAGAGGCTGCTCCTGATGAGGAAGAACAGAACACGAGGTGCTGGAGGGATCGGTGAGCAAGGAGGAAGAGCTGGGTCTAGGATGAGGGAAGGATTCCCTTCCTCGGGAAAAGAAGAATCTGTGGCTTGGGAGCTTATTTAGAGGGTGCAGGTGTGGGAAAAGGTGGCAGCAACCCCGGTGCTGAGACTGGAGAGGAGAATTTAGGTCTTTCTCCTTTGCTGTTCCAGTGGGGTGTGTGCCATGCATAGGGTAGGACTGGCAGTGGGAGCACTGGGCAGGGGAGAGCAGGGCTTTCTCAGCAATGTGCCTCTGCCTTCGTGAACGCAGTGGTGGAGCTGCCAGGAAAGCAGAGGTTCTGCTCACAGTGGCTCGGTGGTGAACCAGGAAGTGGCAGGAGCTCATGAGAAACAACAAATCTGAGGAGAGGGATTCATTTTTCAGCCCCAAAGTAGGCACAGAAAGCTGCACGAGGGTGATTTACATACTGAAGCAGGGTTTTGGCTTTTGTGCCCAACCTTGTGGTTCATTTCCTCATTCACTTAAATGTATAAAGAGTGAACAAATGTTTGGTAAACAGGAACCTAAGGTTTCAGTGATGAAAAGCCTTAACTCTCGCCCGCAGAGCTGCTTGCAGCCTTGGCTTGGATGTGTTTTTCAGAAGATGATGATTTGCCTTCTCCCCACTCTCATGCCTAGGGTAGTTCCAGCCATCCCCCCTGGTGTCACCGCACTGCTGTGCCCCCCTCGCAGGGAGCGCCCACCCAATGTCCAGCAGCCTGGCTGGCAGCCCCGCCGCACTGCCAAGGGTGTGCATGGGCAAGAAAAGTGTGCAGCGAGGTGGGGCCCTTCAGGTCAGCCTCGATCAGCGCTGATGAGTGCCGAGCTGGGAAACTTGCACAGCTGCTGCCCGGGCTCGATTTGGTCTATGAATAACTGGAGAGTTTTCCATCACCAGGGCTGCTGGTCCAGGTATTTGCAAGCGCTTTATGTGGTGGTTTCTTTTTAGTGTGGTTGCTGGACGGGGAGGACAGGATAGAGAGAGGAACCTTTCATGCTTCAGCCTTCTGCAGCATCCGGCATTTTCATGAAACCACAAAGGATGTTAAAGAAAAAAGAACAAGCGCTCTGTTTATAGGGATTTCAAAACAAAAGGGGGCTGTGTTGTTCAGTGATCGCTCAGAGTCAAGGAGCCCGAACACATAGGTTCACAAGAGATGGGCTTCCAGGCTGGAGCCCACCCTGCCTTCCCACCCTCCCTGGGCCACAGTTTGCTGCCCCTCACTTGTGCCACTACAAGGGTTGGCAGAGCTGGCTGGCACTCCGTATACAGTGTGCTGCCCAGCATTGCTGTGCATATTAAAAAGTCTCTCAGGAAGATGACTCCAGCCTTCTGCAGCTGCCTGAGAATTTGTCTTGTGCAGGTTTTTTCCACTCAGAGCCCCTTGCAGGATGCATTGGACACAAAGGAGAAGCGTGCAGCACCCCAAATGAGAACTGTGCAGGGCAGGGAGTCGGGCGATCTGCAGTCCACACACCATTAGCTGCTGCTGCACCAGTTGAGAGCAAGTGTTCCTTTTCACCACCTGTGTTCAGTGCAGATTTTTATGCAAGCATGGTAGTGAGAGGTAGCACAGAAACAGGTCTGATGGCAATAGCAGAAAAGCTGCTGCTTCCAAAGGTACTCCTGATCCTTTTTTTAGGAGCATGGCACCAGAACAATGGCAGTGGGAGGGAAAGGGTGATGACAGCCTGTGATTCTTAATCACTCGCACTCATCTCTGCTCAGTGTCCAAGCTGACTGATATGCAAAATGAAAGCAATTGCACAACATAAATCAGATGCTGGAAGTCCTTTTTATTACCTAAAACCAGTGTCCCCAGCCAGAACTCCTGGGCTGTGTGCTGAGGAGGACAGCACAGTGTGAAGCTGCCCCAGCCCTCCACTCACCCACCACACTTCATCCCTCAGGGGAAAAGGCTGCAAAACAAGAGCCAGCCAGTGCTCCTTGGCAGGTATTTGTGGAGGAAGGCATTTTGGAGGGGTGCCAAACGAGTGGCTGCAGTGCCGTTGCAGACCAAAGGTCTGTCCAGCTGGTGCTGGGCTATGGTGGTGGCTGCAGGAGCCTGCCATCTCCCTGCTCCCACACCCCAGCAGCTGGCACGTTTTCCAGAAAGGCAGAGGTAATGTGGTGGGAGAGTGTGGGAGATGCACAACTCCGCATGGCCATGGGTGCCTCGCACTGAGGAGCAAGTGACCCACAACACCCACGCTCGGCCTCCAGCTTGGTGCATCGAAACTTTTCCACCTGATTAAAAGCTGCTCTGTTTTCCTAGATAAAGCTGCTTCTGGCCACTGCCAAAATTCCTGGTTTCTCCTCATTGCTGGAGTGCTGGTATCTTTTAGGAAGAAGAGCTGAAGGAGGAATTAAAAAATAAATGAGTTCTCACTCATATTTTTTAGTCACCCAGCAGCCATTGGACACCTCTTTTAAGTATATTATTAGCAACCCAGACATTCCAAACATAAACAGCAAGACTGTATGTGTGCACTGCCTCCAGACGCTGCTGGTGCACATTTCCACCGCATGGGCTTGGTGCTTCCCGAGAGCTTCCCGCGAGCGGCTCTCCCACGCTGCCATCGCCGGCGGGCAGCAGTGGCCAGGAGGGGGCCAGGCAAGAGCCCTGCTTCGCTCTACAGGGAGGGCCAGCACCCGCTTCTGGACTTCTTTACAGTGAGGGTGACGGAGCACTGGAACAGACTGCCCAGGGAGGTTATGGAGTCTCCTTCTCTGGAGACATTCAAAACCCACCTGGACACCTTCCTGTGTGATCTCATTTAGGTTCCTGCTCCGGCAGGGGGATTGGACTAGATGATCTTTCGAGGTCCCTTCCAATCCCTAACGTTCTGTCATTCCCCAGGGCTCAGCCCCTTTCCAGGGTTCAGTCTCCCTGAGGTAAAAGGGTTGGTGATGTGCAGTGCTCTGTCTGAACTGAACTGTGTCTAAATCATCTCCTATTAACCTGCAGAGAAAATATTGGGCTAAGAATATTTTAGAAGCCTTTGGAAGGGCGAGGACTGAATCAAATGCTAATGCTTTATTATCCAACTTTCCTTAACAAGTTCTCCATTCACAGAGCACCAGTAAAATTTTGAAATCATATTTTGGGTGTGGAAGAGATCTTGTAAATTCTAGTACTTAATGGAATCTGTGAAAATTACTTTCTCTCTGGCTTTATGTAAAAACAATCCCAGAGACAAGCATTTGCGGATTTTCTAGGGAAAAGGTGCGGAGATACTAAATACTCTCAACAATTTGTTTTCATCAGCTTGGTGGAGAAAAAGTCACATATTTTACAGGGATATTTTTTCCAAAAAGGCTTGATTAGAAGTCTCCACATCACATAAGTGACTTAAAGCTTAAGATTCAAGCAAATTAAACACATTTTTGCTGTGCCATGCTGCCCATTCAGATGCCTATTAATCTAGTCTATGGACTAGTATATAGTGGCCCTCATGTAGAATCAGGTATTCTTGCCAGGTGATTTTAGGTGATTACATGTGAATTGTCTTCAGCACTGATTTTGTGAAAAGTTTAAATTTGCTCCTAGAGGTTTCTGTTGCCTCTTATGGACAGTCACACTGGTCCACAGTACTTCTGCAGAACTAACAGAGTGTGTGTGCAAGTGAGTTTTGGATGTCTATTTGGATGCAATTGTATCGCCCAAGTGTGTGACCTGGAAAACACACACAAACACAGAATCCTTCCTTAAGGTTCCCTTTTAGCTCCTGCAGCAAATGGCAGACGTTCCTGTCCACCAGTAGCATGTACCAAATCATCAGCCAAAGGAATTCCTGCAGGACTGTGGGATTGACCTTGAGGTAGCTAGAAGGTCAGTGTGGTCTCCTAACTTAGCAGCAGTATGTGAAGCCTAATTCCAAGTTCAGGAGCATCATCGCAGACTTAGGTGCTGGTGAGTCCCATCAAGCTAGCCAATACTTCCCATGTCCTGTCCAGCATGCGGTGAGCTTTATGTGGGCTTTGGGACTGACCATTTTAGAGCTCCTGCCTGTCTGAAAGCCCTGGTCAGAAAGTAGATGAATTCTCCAGAGTTTCCAGTCAATATTTTTAATAGCTGAGTTTTTGTGGATCACATCTTTAGTGTTATCTTGAAATATGTTTTAGTGTCATATAAGTGTGTTATCACTCAGAGACAACACAAAGTCTTCAGAAACCTAGGCAGAGAGCCAAAACCTGTCCTTGAATTAATATTTACAGTTCCTCTTGACTCCCTGGTATCTGAAGGTCAAGTTGGACTCAGAGTCTCCTACAAAGCTGAAATGTTAAGTGTGCCAAAGAAGTTTTAGGAGGGCAAAGGTAGTTATCAGCAGTTTACAGTTGCTTTGTTCTGGAGATGGGGAGGTAAAATGTGTGTGGAGACTAAAGGAACATAATAAATGCATCTTGTAGGACTGTACAATCCCTGGGTTTCTAGCTGTTTAAGTGTAAGGTATTTTGCTGTCTTTCATTATAAGTCGCTCTGAGCTCGTCTGTAGCCTTTTTTGCTGACACCAAGCCCAACTGTGTCTTTGACTGAGTGCCCATTTTTTGCTTCTTCTACTGACTTTGACCATTGGGTCCATCTTGCAAGCTGGCACGTCTGTGCAAGGATAGGGGTGCTCGCAAGACACATTTGCTCGATACACCTCCTCTCCCCCGATTTCAGGAGAATGTCTCCAAATGTAGTCCAGTGTGCAGACATCAGTGAGTCAGTGCTACTAAATACTGTCTGCTAAACACTGATGCTCTACTTGGCCAACACTTTATGAAACTCAGTCCTGTGTGTGGAGATTACAAACTAGAGAGCCATGCCAAGCCTTCAGGCATACTAGCAAGGACAGTCAGAGGACTGGGCTGTCAGAAAGCATTGAAGCTTTTTGGGTTTGGGTATGTGCAGTAACATGACATTGTGCTCCACTGTTGTGTTTCTTGCATATAGAAAGATGAGGGAATTCCCAGGAGTTTCCTGGGAGAAACAACCAAGCACACCTGAATGAACAACAGGCTCCACAAGAAAGCAGACATCCCCCCCAATGGTGTTTCTCTCCAAGAGCTTTCACCATGAATCCCTTCACAAATCTATTCCTGCTACTAAGAGCACTGAGCTTAACTGACCCCCTGTGCCTGGGCTCCCATGAAACCTCCCACAAACTAGAAAGAAGTCTGGTATTTTCCTCTGTTGCTGAGCCTTTGAAATCTCCAGCCTGCGGGTGTGGAAGGGCTCTGCTGTTGTCATGGTCAGGTCAGAGAGGGCAGAAGGGGCAGGCAGTGAGCATGCACAGGAGTTGAGAAGCCCCCCAGGTGTTACCATTCCTGTGTCATCAGGGTCACTGCCTCTAACAGGACACAGTTACCATTTCTCTCTAATATAAAAAAATATTGAGGATTCACTCATTTATCTGTGGATCTCACACTCCAAACTGTTGTCCTGTCTTAGTCCCTTCTGAGGACTTCTAGGCTGAGCTCAGTGCAACCTGCAGCACCAGGGTGGAAAGGTGCAGCCTGAAGTAACAGGCACCAGCCCCTGCCAAAGAGCAGGCAGTGGTTTGGTTTTAGACTGAAATTTGGGGTGCTGTGCCCTGGAAAGGAGCAGACCTACAGACCTGTCCTGAGGGAAGCTGCCCTGAGATTTCAACAGCAACAGGGCCAACAGCACTCAAAAGAAATGACTAGAAAGCCTAAATATTTAATAAAAATGAGATAACTTTTGTAGGACTTCTGGGCTAGCCACCATTTTCTATTAAATTGGATGGAGTGATGTGAAGCCCCTGTAGGAGAGGTTATCATTCTCTGTTGAACTCCAGAAGGGTATCCCACGAGGACAGAGGCTGAAGTCATTCTAAGGGCACCACAGAGCTACTGAAAACTGCTGTGCCTGGGGCTGGGCTGGGGCTGCCCATGGTTCCCCTTGGTGCAAGCCCCTGCAACGTGCCTCTGTCTGGGGCTATCACAGAGTAGCATCCCCCTTGCTTCTGGGCCTGCTTGGGGCTGGGCTGGCTCCTACCACCTCGTGGCATGCCTGCTGGGAAGGGCTCTTCTCACCATGAAAATACCTCCCCCCCCGGGCACTGGCCTGGGGCCACTGGCTTGTTGCATACTGGCCCCGAAGATGCCTCCAAATGGCAATGACTCCTCCAAAGTCTCCATTAAGTGAATTTGCTCTTTACGGGCAACTGGTTCACTTTGAGTGCCAGAATATTGCCTTGTGGTTGCTAATAACCTGGGACAGAGCTGAGCTGGTGATTTATAGGGGAAAGGCTTTGTATCTGCCTCCTTAAGTGCCTGCCTTGCCGCTCTGCGTCTCTCCCTTATCTCTAAAATCCCCTTGCCACTCACGTTCTGGGTATTTCCAGATACCTCTGAACGAGGCATTAATGTAGATAAATATTACTGCAAGAAAGTAATGGCCAAATACTCTCTGCATCATCTATATGCATTGGTTGGGGAGTGATTTTTCATTTCATACATCATTTGCTATTTCAGCATGTGGCAATTCTGCAAAATGAGGAAGGAGAATTAGAGAGTTGAAGAGCCCACCCCTTGTTCCTGCTGTTCCCAGCACTTGTGAGCATGGGCATACAGCGATTGCTCTGCGGTTACTGGTCTGAGACACATTTGGATGAGCTCATGGGAATCTCATCCCAACCCTGTATTAGCCACCCTGCACACCTTCTTTCTTCCTGTCTTTCTGCCTCTCTCTTCCCCACTTGGCTTTAACACATCCGTGTAGGTTTAGTCTCCTTTCCCACTCACCCCTAAACTTCCACCTTGCTGTGTTCCATGTTTTTCAGTGTAATTGGTCCCAGCATATAACACATAACTACCACCCCTTTCCCCTAACTCCAATAAGAGCTCATACACCAGTGAAGTAATCTTTCCCACCTGGGCTGGTCCTGTGGTTTCATATAACTTAGTTCTCCCCTGTGAGCTGAGGGTGAGTCTAAGGTAACATCTGCTTGGCTTTATGTTGGTTGTTTTTGTACTGGGGGTCCCACGGTTCCCATTGTCAGGCAAGCGAGAGGTACAGTTTTGCCAGAGTTCCACATTTTCTGGGAGATAACCGACCCTGTGGGGCCCACCCTGCTATTAGAGGCCTCATTAAAATCAAGGATATAGGTTCAGTAAATTTAGTCTTCTCAACCACTGCTTATTCCACCTACCTATTTCCCCCTCAAGATTCTTTGTGAATTCATTTCCCCCCCTGCTCCCTCCTTGTCGCCGGTGGCACCAGGCTGTGAAGTAGGAGCTGAGCCATCTTCCCCTCAGCAAGCTGCAGGCTCGGGTGGTCCCACACCTCACTGTGGTCCTGCAGCTGGCAGCACTGGCGTGCCAGCCTCGCTGCTCAGCCTTGTTTGAAGTCTTCTGCTGGGAAAAGCTACCAAATTCATTTTGTGGTGACTACTCCTCAAAGGCAAGGTGCACACTCACACAGCTCCCTGACAGCGATGCCTCCACTCCCTGAGAAAACTGTGGGCATCAAGGATCTCCTGCAAAGCATTTCAGGTGCCTGCTGATCCCAGGGATGTATCTGAAGATCATCTCCTCCGTCATACTGCAAGTGTGGGGAGAACTAAGGGGTGTCTTTCTGAAGATCTCTCCTCTTCATGGTTTCACATGTCATGCAGAGCTCATTCATCTCCTCAGTGTGCTGCTGCACTCCTTGAAGTGAGGCATCATTTCATTTTCAGTGATTTCCTAATGTGTTTGGTCCTTTTTTTTCCCCAAGCAACAGCACAGGCACTGCTGCAGTTGGCAAAAGAACAAAGCCTTATTGTTCAAAGCCTGTGTGCTCTAGTATCAGCTGGGACAAACACATCATTGCACTCCTAGACCTCAATCTCAAAAGCCAGCTGGACAAAGAGTGAAAAGGCTCAAAATCACAAGTTAGAAAAAACCTTCACCTTTATCTTGTCTCTAAAGGACTCTGTCAAGTGCAGTTTTTTATCGGCGCTTTCTTTTTGTCACTAATACCTCTTCATAAACCTGAAAATAGCATCTCTTTCTCTATTGATTTGTCCCCCTGAGAAGCACTGATTTCTCCCCCCTCCAATCAGCACAGCTCATTGTGTTGTTTTGCTTATGTAACTCCCTTATCAATGAATGTCAGCGTGGCTCTGGTCACACAAATCAAGCATGCTGTCCATTTCTTTGCAACTACGTGGCAGCACCCAGGACTCTCCTCCACAGGTTGTACCTCCTGAAGCAGGTGCTGGGGTGATGTCTCAGCTCTTGCACAGCTCCATCCCAGCGTGGACCCCATCAGGCAGCGATGGATGAGGCCCAGGAGGCTAGCATATCAGTTCAAAACTGCTTAGTATCCAACCAAACATGCAATGCTAGTATAAAATATCTCATATCAATGTGATGCCCAATTTTTCTGTCATAACTATTCCCGGAAAAAGGGGCACCTTTTCTGATGTGCTTGTCTACACTTCAGTGGACCTGGTGTTACTTTGCCACAGACTATCTATATAATTGTTTTTCTATAAGCCAGTCTTCTCAGCTTTAAATTATTTTCACTAGTTCCCCCTGTTCCTCCTCCAGCCTGGCAGCCACACTGATCAGGAAGAATCCAGAAGGAAAGTTTGCACAACAGTGATTGGACAGTTGCTTGTCTCTCTGCCCTGGGATATCTCATGCAGCCCAAAACTGGCTTTTTCTGTTGATGTGACAAATTGTAAACTCCAGTCCAGTTTCCTGTATGCTAACCCTGCAAAGTCTTTCACTGCATTTGGGTCTCCTCCTCCCATAGGGTGTCTTAATTTTGGACTGTTTCCTCCCTAGACACATTAGTCTGTGTGTCCTTCAAGCTAGGTCATTTTCTCCACATGTCCCATATCTTTTTTTTGTCCTTTTGTGTTATATTCCACTCCAGGCTGGTGATTACATCTCCTCCACAACATAGTATCAATTGCAGTTTTAATAAACATGCTGTCTAATGCTTTTTCTAGATCATTAATGAAGTTGGTAAATAAAACTGGAGCTAACACCATTTTCTAGTAATAACCCTACTGGATGCCTCCCCGCAAGCTGACAGTTTTGTCGTTGATCACTATTCATCACCAAGCCTGAATGTCAGTGTCCCCATGTGAGGTAATTTATATTCATTTAACACCACTCGTCATAGAATCGGAGAAAACCACGGCTAGAAAGGACCTCAAGAGGCTAATTTCAGAAATATTCTTGAAGTTTCCAGCCCGTTCTTAAACACTGACAAGGACAGAGGTTTCACATCCTTGCTGGGCAGGTGGGTTTAGTGCTTGTTAACCTTCCCCTTTGCCAAGCATCTAACTTTAACCTCTCTTGCTGCAATTCAAGCCCGTTGTTCTTGCCACATTCACCATGGATATAGAGAACCGTCTGGAGAACAGCTTATATCTTCTTTGGAGATATCCTTCACATACTTGAAAATTATTGTGTCTCCCCTAGTCTCCTTCTTGCTGCAGTAAACAACCCCCACTGAATAAGCATTTCTTCACAAGCCCTGTTTTCTAGGCCTTTCATCCCACTTCCTTCCAGACTCTGCAGAGCTGGATAAAGATCGTAGCAGCACTGGGTAAAGCAGAAGGATCAGCCATGTATTTTAAAGGCAGAGCTCCTTTGAATGCTCTGGTAGGGTGACTGCCTTTTGTGAGACAAAATGGCACTTTTTATTCATTTCAGGTTCCTGACTTGCTGCACTTCTCCACATCTGCCTGATTGTCTGTCTCTCGTTTTGTCCCTGTGCAGCTGATTATACCTACCTCTGTGCACAACTTTGCTTCTCTCTTTATTGAATTACATTTTGTTTTTCAGACCTTTTCTCTAGCATGTCAGGATGATTTTTGATTCTAATCCTCTTCTGTCATGTCTTTGCGGCTCATCTCAGCTTGGTGTCATCTGCTTATCTGATAAGGATGCTCACTATTCCATCATCCAGTGGCTGGATCTCTGTGGAACCCTGCCCAACCCCTCCTTGTATTTTGACAAAGACACCTTCTTTCTGAGTACAGTTTTCCAACTGATTTTGACCCCCTTCCTTAAGGTAATTTGTCTAGGGCATGTTTTCTCAGTTTACATCTTGTCACATGAAGTGAGACGATACCAAAGGCCTTACCAAAGTCAAGATACCAGACGTCTCCTCCTTTGTCTCTCTCCACAAGCCCTCTCACAGAATGAAATTAGGTTGATTTGACATGATTTGCTCCTGGCAAATCAGCGCTGGCTGTTCCTTTTCTCTTGGTTGTTTCCTAGGTGCTCATGATTAGTTTGTTTAATTATTTGTTCCAGTGCATTTCCAGGAACTGAAATCGAGCTGACTGGCCATAGCTGCCTCACTCCTCTTGTTTCCCCTTTCCGCAGGCAGGCAGGGTGAGGAGCCTCTGTGAGGAGCCCCGCTCCCCCACGCTGCTCCTGAGGGTTCCCAGAGAGTCCCAGCCTGGGCCAGCCCCTGCACAGGCACCACTGTGATGCTGGCAGATTGGTGCTTTCCTCAGCCTTCCTCTGATCACCAGGCTATAGCCAAAATACTTCCCTGCTCACCCTTCTGTCCTGTGCTACTTATGTTTCCTATTCATGTCTTTCTTGATTTTATCCATCGTAACATGTGCCGACTTTTGATGCCAACCCTCAGCCATTTGCACATATCTCAGTTTCTTGTTTGCTTCCTCCTTCCCTGTGAGGCCCCCAAAGACTGACTGACTTAGGCAGTTGATCTTTCCCAAAAAAAAATGTTTCTTAACCTTCATTTTTGCACTGGCATAACTTACATTTGTGCTGTTGAAGTTGTTCCCGTAGACAATGCTCCTGAAAGCCTTTGTCCTTGGACTTGTTTCCCTGAGTGTTTGCTTACCGGTGCTCTGGATTGTCTGTGAATATCTGTGGTGCTCAGCAAAGCCTCTCAGTGAGGAAATGCAGAAACTCAGCCTTTCAGTGAAATTGTGGACTTCACCTACTTACAACTGAAGTTTTCCAACCTGCACAAATCTTCTTCTTTTCTGCAATCTGTCTCTTAGCAAAAGTAAGCACAGTGAGCCAAATTCTGACCTCATTTACACCAGTAAAATCTGGATCCATGCCAGGAAACCGCTGAAGTTGTTTTGGGCTTACAATGATGAGAATGAGAGTGGCATCTGCCTCATTAATTCCCCCAATCCACAGAAAGTAAATGATTCCAAGAGGAAATAGCTCCACAGAAGGGAGCCCTGGAAAGAATTAGACTGACTTAATGGGATTAAGGGGGAAAAAATGCTTTAGTGAATCCAAATCAATCCTCTCTTCACAACAAAGTGCCAAAATAAATACAAACACTGTTTTGGGAAGGAAAAGGTTAAAAAGCTATGAAAACAAAATATCTTGGCCTCTTCTAATGATGTCCCATAGCAGAATGAGCACAACCCGCAAAGGGCTGCTGAGTCAGCATTACTGTACCTGCTGCTTGGTGTATATCCATGGGGCCCTAAGGATGGAAACTCAAGTTTCCCACTTTATCCATGGAGCTTATTCTGTATTTTCAGGTTTGATAAAAGCCCTGTGGAAACCAGACAGCATTACAAGTAGGGATGGGTGAACAGGTCTGGCAAACAGAAACCTCTCTCAGATTCCCGGCTGGCCTGACGTCCAGCCCCTAGAGCCATTCCTTCAGTCATTGCTTTGGCTTTTTGTTCTGCAGCTAATTACCAGCTTTGCACATTTCTTTCCTCATTCCACACTGTGCATGGCACTAAGATCAGAAGTGCCAAAAATAAATAAATAGGTGCAAAAAGCCTGCTCCTGAAGTGTTGCGGGCTATACTAGGAGCTGCACGCAGACAGCTTGCTTTTGTGCAGTCAAGTGGAGTGGGGAAATATTTTGAGCAACTGGCAAGAGCAGCCCCTTTTAGGCAGGCAGGTAGACCTGCAAGCTGGTAGGGAGGAGAGCAGGAAGGACTGCAAGGCTCACACTGTGCTTATTAGTAATAGCTGGAGGCAAGCAGGAGCTGTGACCCACACATGCAAACTTCCGTCTTCCATCTCCTGCCGGTGAGGTTACTGTCCCCATTCACCCAGCCACCCTGCTCAGCCTACTAGAAGAGCTGGGGCATGAAAATTAGAGGATGGTCAGACCTTTGAGTGGCATGGACATTTCTTCTCTGTTTATATAAAAGAGCACACCATTGCCGAGGGCAGTCAAGTACGAAGGATGCTGACTGTCTATTCTGATGACTTTTGAGGAAGAACAGGGCTTTATGCAAAGACCCCCACGCTCCAAGGTAAGCTTGCCTAAATGAAAGCATTCAGAGGGGAGCTGCGAGAATGTGCAAGGGCCACAAAGTACTCCCTGTGATGGGAGACTACAGGGAACTGATCTATTTCACATAATTTATAAATCATAAGGCAGCTTGATAGCAGCACAGAAGTGCTGCAGTAGGAAAGATATTTCTGACTGAGGACTTCCATTTAGGAAAAAACCACCACTGTGCAATCCAGTGGCTAGAAGAGGCAAGCCACATGTGGAGAAGAAAAAAAGGGTGCACTTGTTATATGAGGGTAACTAACCAAAGAAAAGGCTTTTCTAATATCCTGGTAGAGTCTCCAGTCCCTGCAGTCTTTAAGCCAAGACTAGGTGACTTTCTAACAGACGCATGGCAGCTCAAAAAGAAGTTATGAGGCAGCATCAGAAATGACTGGGGGAGGTACCCTGGGTCTCTTATGCAATAGGTTACACTTGATGTTCATAATGGTCTCTTCTGACCTTAAACAATGAATCCCTGACATTCAGCTGTGCTCAAGTGTGGCACTTTATTGTACAGCAGTTTTGGATCAAAAATAGCTGTTATCAGTGGATTAAGTGGGAAAATTAACAATGTGGTTGCCCAGCACCCCTTGTGCTCCTTAATTTGATATTTCTTTATTTTATGTTGTCCTTAAATCTTTAGTGTGCTGCAGAACTGTGTATTGGATATGCAGAAGCACATTATAGGGGTAATTAGGAGGCAGCTGGAGGGTTTTGGCAGCTGGGAAGGGGACAACAAGCACTCTTGGCTCTTTGAGAGGCAGCGTGGATTTGTGGGAGAGGGACATTAGCTGAATGCTAAGATTGTCAGCAGGGAGAGTCAAAGGGGCTGACAATAGTATTTGCATCATCTTGAAGTTAACCACTTCCAGAAGAGAACAACACTGTGCAGCAAAATAGGAGCTATTGTTCAGCCTGCAGACTGGTAATCTCTCCAATCTTCCAGCAAAGGGTTTTTTTTTTTTCAGTGCAGCTTGACTGGTTTAAACTCAAAGTACAGCTCTTATTTGCACTGATGGCATTTACAGAGGCTTAAGACCAAATGCTTGAGGAAAGCCCTGCTGTCACAAGACACAGTTCTTGGTGCTGTGTGTACTGTTGGAGTTTGTACTGGTCCAGACCTAGGGTCCACATCCACAGTAGTGCACAGCTAAGATAGGCTTTGCTTCACTTGCTTCACTTTGCCCCAATGAGTCTGGCTTGGAGTGTTTGTTCTCCTGTGCAGACTGTGGAAACTGCTACTCTCTCCCTTGTTGCCCATGAAGGCTTAAACCTTGCAGCCAGACAAGGGTGGTCCATGTAAGAACGAGAAGCTGGGGCTGGGGAGGCAGGACCTGAACACAGAAGGTGCCTCTCACTAGCATTTTAATTTTAATGAAAGAAATAGATCTCCTGGTCATGCCACAGAATTGCGGTCTGATGATTCACACTGTGGAAGAGGATCAGGGCATGCAAGCTGGGCACCCCTCAGGTGGCGCTGTGCTGGTAGAGGAGGTGCAGGTGTGCACCTGAGGTGCTCCAACCCGTGACTGCTCAGGCCACAGCTCCAGGTTGGAGCAGTCACAAGTGAAACTGATAGACAGCACACCAGTGCTGCTCTTGTCCTGCTCTCCTTGCTGAGACAGTTGTAGCCTTTACCCTCCGTGACTGTGTCAGTCAAAACACACTAATGTCTGTTGTTTCTCAAGTTCAGAAGTGATTAGGTTAATTTATGTTTCAGAAGGACCCATCAAAGGAACTGTCTTGGTCATGATGTGATTATCAGGAAGGCCAGAGTGTTCAGTCTCTGTCCTGTTACTTACTGAGGATGTAAGGTTGCCTTTCTGCTGAGAACCAACTCATTCCTGATTTCTCAAGTTTTCCTGCTTAATATCCTTGCCCTCAGCCAAGGCTGTGACAATTTTTTGCTCATGTCTGAGAATTAATGTAGGGGAAATATAAAACAGTGATATTACATGACAATCCTGGGCTTAGTTGTCAGAAGTCACCATAACCTTTCACTCTCTCTGGTGGACATCATCACAGATGTGATTTCCAAGGTAAGCCATGAACTTCCAGGAGATCTGAACCCTCAGTAGAAATCAAAAAGATCTGCAGTTCCTATATATTGTGCTGCAGATCCCGTAATTACTTTATTTAGATACATTTTGTTGAACTGTACTTTGATTCCTCCTTAGCTTTAATTATCCTTTCCACTTTCCCTTGACTCTTTCTTGTAGAGGGAACTCAGGGAGACCTTCCAACCAGGAAGGCCAAGGTCTTACTGGCATTGTCCTCACCTTCTCTACTGGCATGTCCTTAGTGGGAAACATGCTGCAGGTCACTTCAGATGTCAAATGGGGAGTGGGTGATCCAGCCTGGGTGAGCACACTGTTCTCCTAGATGGGTACTGATGCTCTCTGCCACCGGAGGTACTTTCCTTACAGGTACACTTGCAGTGATGCTTCAGCTACCCATTGTTATTTAAGATTCTAAGGCACTTTTCACGTTATTAGGACCATTAGCTCCACTTATTTTAGCAAAATCCTCTCTGAGAGGATGATACATTTCCTTCCCCAAACTTAAAATTTCACTTTGATTTTATGTGGATAAACTGTTGTTTGAGTTGCTGAATATAATTGGAGACTGACCCTCCCACTCCGTGCCAATGATAAGAAATTGAATCCTATCTTATATGTAATGTCTTAATTGGAGAACAAAGTGTTCTGGCAATCTGGATCAAAGGTACTATGTAAAGTCATTATTATTGTTGTTATAGTGAAATGAGCTCCTGGAAAAATCATGTTGATTTCTCCTTTGTAGGTTGCCTGTACCATGGAGCTTTTGATGTCTAATGGCTTGGCACCGTACCTTGTATAGGAATAGCCTATAAAGAGAAATTTATAATGAATAAGTAAATTATTATTTATTATTTTTAGGACCTCAGAACACAATACTATATACATGATGCAATGCATATAGAGGGCCAAAAGCTGCTAGAAAGAGACTAATAGGTGAGGCCTTTCATTTGATCCAGCATGGTCATTTTTTACATATTCTCCACCCCATTTTAGATGGATGTTCATCCAGCAAGATGAGGTATTAGTTCTGACTCTATGTCTTCAAATTTTACATTGTGGGCAAATTGAAGTGAACAAAACAGATGTTCTATGTGAACTCCACAAAAGGGCTAGGAGTGATGGGGTAGGAACAGTCAAGGCTCCTTGAAATTCAACTAGCTCTCAACATTATTCTTCCAGGCAAGAGGAAATTTTATGTGCACTGTGAAATTCCTTTACTTATATTCCTGAATCCTCCTACATCTCTAAAAGACTTGGGAAAAAAACAAAAAACAAAAAACAAAACAAAACAAAGAAAAAAAATGGGTTGCCATTTGCAGTCACTCCTCTGTGCAAGGTCCCCACCATGGTGCTTCTGCCCTGCAGCAGCTGAGCAGCCACGGCCGGTTCGGGGCTGTGGTGACCTGCTGCCAAAAGCCACGCTGTGGCTGGCTGGCTGTGGCTTCTAGAAGGGCAGAGCCGAAAACCTCCCAAACCTGCTCCACCTCCTGGGTTAGCCAGGCTCCCTGCCTTGTGACTATCACGGTGTCCCATGTCCCTGCATTTCTCTGTGTTGTTTTCCTGAGCTTCTGTGCTCCCCAAACTACTCCAATAAGGATGAGCATATTCCCATGGCAACTGAAACACCAAAGCTGGGCAAGGTTTTCTCCTCGGACTGTGTCTGTGGGAGCATCTTTGGCACTGGCACAAGTAGTGGGACCTTTTGGGACTGAGTTTCTTAGTAGGAAGCAGAACATGAAGTCCTAATGAGGCAACTCTCTTTAACTCTCTGTCTCCTCCAGACTGTAAAACAGATGAGAGGATGGGGGGAAGGCTTCTGCCTTGTCCCTCAGACATGGGCCAGGGTGGCACAGGTGATGCATGTGGAATGCAGAGGCTGACGACAGCCTTGTGCTTGCCAGCAACACCGGGGCGCTGGTGGAAAACACAACACAAAGGATAAAGCCAGCCCTGGCATGGTGTGCCAGGAGGGAAAGCCCTGTGGGGCAAGCTCCTTAGCCCAAGGTGATGGGGTAAGTTGGACCTTGAGTCTACTTTGTTTGCTCGCAACATTGGAGGTCATGGAAGGGGAGTCTTCTAGCACTCCCAGAAGCCTCTGAAGACTCTCCATCAACAAAGCTTTGCTAGGAGGTTGATATGCTCCCAATGGACTAAAATCCTGTTCTGGGGTATGGCTGGAGCAGCCCTGACCTTCCCTGTTCCAAGACTTGCCACCACTTCTTGTTTGCCCATCAGGAGAGGAGGTTAGCAGGGAAACATTGGGAAACTTATGAAGGTGCTCATTAAGCAACTTTAAGTTATAAACATTTTTAATTGGACTCATTTTTGGTGTCACATAGTATCTCTTGATTAGATGAGTCCTAAAATTAAAGCTGTTTTAACCTCTCCATCTTAGCTCCTCCTCTGTACCCTGCTTGTCTTTCTGGTTACAAAGTAGAAAAGAAATCACTGAGGCTTCTTGGGCTTTGCTGAACACTGCTATTTTTAAGGTGTTATATTTGATTTACTTTAAATCTGTCCAAAAACTCCACCTTGGGACCAGACCTCCTTTATCAATGTTGCAGCTAACTTTCGGCTTTTGCCTGTAGATTTTTAAGGAGGAAAGACAAAAATGGGGCTTGTAAAAGATGCTAGCTCACCACCTTAACCATGATAACACCATCCTTTAAAGTAACCTTTGCCCAGGGATCTTGCAGCATATCAATGTCTCCTTGTGATAAATGCTACCTCATCATCTCTTTTTCTTTTCTTTTTTTTTTCCTTTTTTTATTAAATGTTCCTTAAATGACAGAAATAGTTTTGTATTGAATTACGAGATCCAAACACCATCAGGTTTTCCTTTGTGCTCCTTCGTCACTGTCATAGGCCAACCAAAACTCTTCAGGCTCTAAGGGAGTGGGGACTGTGGTCCAGACTGTGCAGGTCATGCCCCATTCTTCCCTGGGAATAGCTAAAGACATCAGATTTCAGCCTTCCCGTTATGAGCTGATTACTGCTTCACATGTGCCTGCCTTCATAGCTATTGTGCAAGACCAATTTTAAACCCAAAGACTTGAAATTAATGACACTCTGATGGTGTAGCACCATGACAGCCCTTCTCCAGGGGCTGAGGTGGGGGAGGACAGAGATGGAAGTGGACCAAGATTTTGCTCCCAGTATCACCTTTTCTGCTCAGGTCCCAGCAGTGCCAGGGGGAGGCAGCGTCTGGTCGGCTGGGGTTTGCTCCTTTTACCTCCCTGCCCCTGGGGTCTGTACATTAACCTTCAGGAGATTTATAAACTGCCCTGCCAAGAGGAGCTGAATACTTTTGGAAGCAGCAAGATGTGGTCCTGGCAACTTCCTCAATTCACGGCTAAGGCTGGATACTTCTCAGCTTGCATAACCCTAATTTGCTTCAGGATTTTTGCTGAGGGGATATGATGCCACGGGCTGCACTGTAGAGGTTTTATTTCACTTCCAGAAGGCTGCTTGCCATTTTTATATTATCTCATACAGTCATGGAGCACTGCAGGTAATAGAAACCTTTAGTTTTCATTGATTCTTCACAGCACAGTTTGCTTTGCTGGGCATCATCACAGGCCACAGAGCTTGCAGCCTCCCAACACGCTTAAGGGGACACATTTCCTCATCACAGACAGTTTGGATGGAAAATTTCCTTGAAGTGTTCCAGCTCTGCAGGTAATTAACACTTGGGTGGCTCTGACTTGGGTTCACTCCTCACCAACCACTTATGGTACCTCTGGGCCCCCCGGATGCCCCCAGCCCTGCTGCTGCACATGGGCAGGTTTGGTGGCCTCTTTTTGACAGGACATTTCTCCAAGATACCCTCCCTCCTTACATCCAGCCATGAACTCCATGTGCTAACCCTGATCTCTGCCCTGCAGGGAACTGACCTAGGTCCATGCCAGCATGAACTGGGACCTAGTGAGGCCTGCAAGGACATGTTGAAACTCAGACAGCTCTATTTCACTTTAAGTTTTGGGGGGAAATCCTGAAAAGCTCTTTATGGAGATTGTATTTTTGCAGCAGCCCGTTTC
>NW_010319940.1:106528-111407 GCF_000700745.2 Antrostomus carolinensis
AACAACCTACATTTTTGACCTGAATTACTTTAAGTATCCCTGGAGGCATGTGCAGTTCCTAGGACTGTAGGAGGGTTTTCTTCTTTGGTGCGGTTAGATACCATCATTAGAGATGACAGTCAAGCTGGATCCCCCCAGTCTGCATGCTATATATGTATTTTGCTGTACAAACAATAACCCCATGCATTTCTGTAGTGCCAACCATCAGGGAGAAGCCTGGGCTGCTTTACAAACAGGCAGGTATCAACCCTGTGGCAAAATACCTTCTCATTTCTGCAGGTGAGATGTGGGGAAGTTAAATAATTGCCAGCATCACTAGGTGAGGACCTGGATCTGCCTGCATCTGTATTCGCCTAAATCACCAGTAAATCTAATGCTGTTAGCAGAGGAACCAGCAGCAGACCAAAACCAGGACCCCAATCTGAAGGTGGCTCCCCTCACCCCTGCGACATCCCCTCCTCTGGCTCTCTAACCCCTCTCCCTGGGAGTCATCCAGCTCCCCCAGGCTTCCTGCAGGGTGTCCGAGGACCGCATGCCCTTGGAGCTGCAGCAGCAGGGTGGGGTGGGATGTCCTGTCCTCTCCTCTGCCCACACCTCTCTGCTGCTGGAGCTGAGGGGGCAGCTAAACTCCTCCAGAGAAGCTGTGTGTCAACCTGAGCAAAGCCCCGTTCAAATCACACTTTCCAAGTGGTAAGTTTTTTGAAAGGACAATGAAATTTCTCATTCTGGCCCATTTTAACACTCTCTCCTATAACATGCATGGCAGACCTGGCTGAATTAAACCAGCCATAGTAATTTCTCTTGTTATAGCAGCCCTGTGTAACACACAAAATGCTTGGCTTTGGAGGATGATATTATAAAGAAGGACACTGTAATTTAGTGGCTCATTTAATGTGAACCAAGAGAAATATGAGGCATGCCAATGCCGCACTGGGGCTCTATTTATATCCTTTTTGGTGTACTGTATGATTTATAATAAAGGATCATTTTTATATAGTATTAGCGTGGTAATGGAGCTTACTGGGTTACCACGTCTGAAGTTAGGAAATATTGTATTAGAAGAAGCTCTGTGAAAACCGTGTGAGAATAGCCCTTTCTTCAGTATTAAATCATGATTCCAAGCTTCCTAAAATAAATATTAATGCACTCTATTTACCTAGGAATCTGGACTTTTATTAATGCAGCAGGAGGATCTCCACCTCTGAGCTCAGAAGCTGTTGTGTGCAGCTTCACAGAGTTCATTTTGTGGCTCTCAGCCCTGCTGCTCAGCACCCTCCGGCACCGGGAGCATCCTCCTCTGCTGGGAGGAGGGCAAAAGGCAGAGCAAGCAGAAGAGCCATGTTTTGCTGGGGAGTGTGGTATCACAGCTTATGGGAAGCATTTCCTTCCTCTGTCCCCCGGAGCATGAAGCCCTGTGGCCCCTGCGCCTCTCGCCTGCCCTGGGGCTATCAGTGGGGAGAAGGAAGGACCAGGATTTATCCCCTCAGAGTTTTTCTGAAGGCCACACAGCAAGTAAGCAGTGAAGCCAGGATGAGAGCAGAGCTGCTCCTGGCACCTCACCCTCTGCATGATTCAGAGCTTGTTTCTGAAGCGAGAGCACTGGGTAAAATTTCATTTGTCTATCTAGAAAGCAGCGTGTTCTGCTTCCCATTTAAAGCTCGGGAGCCTCATGATGATTCAGAGCACATGCAGGAATGCGCCGGTACTCTGATTTTTAGTGCCAGGCAGCATAATGCCTGCCAATGATTAGTTCTGCCATGCAGGTGGGTAAAGGAATTAAATTTGGTTTAGAAATGAGGGGGGAAATAATCAGCTGGAGGATGCCAGGGAGAAGGAGAGCTTGCAGAGGCGCGGCAATGCCTTTGCAAATGTCACTTCCACTGAAGCTGAAATGCAAGGTGGTGAGATGTAGAGGGTTTTCCTTAAAGCAGCTGCCTGTGCAGGGCACCGCAAGCTCACTGCAGGGAGGTGGAAAGATGTTCAGCCCTTCTCCTCCTCCCCGCAGGGCAAGGAGGAGCTGGGGCAGGCTCCAGTACCCCTGCTACCCTACCCCACTACCCCTGCTGCCCTGCCTCACTACCCTTGCTGTCCCAGAACACCTCCAACCAGCTTCCCCAGCTGGGGCTTCTACCCCAGCCACCCTGGACCAGCCTGCAGGAATGGCAGCCATGAGGAGACCACCTTTGGTGCCCTCCATAGCATCACATGCAGCCAGCAGCCTGCACAAGCATGTGTCCCCAGCCCAAGCTCCCTCCTGGTCCATGCCGAGATGGATGTCACCCCGCAGTCCCCAGCACGTGCTGCCTTGCCAGAGGGAAGTGTCCCTGCTCTCCGCTCTCCTGGCTCTGTGGGGACACAGCCATCGACACCAGCTGGGAAGGTGACATGAAGGAGCAGATAAAGCCAGAGCTGACTCTGCTTCCCGTTGAGCCAACCTCAGGGAAATTACCCAGCCACTTTGAATAAAAATGAATTAAGTAGTCTGGCAGTAACTCAGACCATATTTTATTAACTTGTCCAGAACCAAGTAGGGTTAATCCCCCTCCCTGAAATTTCTTTTTTACAGCCAGGCTATAATATATGAAAATGTGCTGGCAACTTTTTTGGTAGGTTACAACCCTCTGGTTAGTAACAATGCAGTGGGGGGTTATCGCTTGAATAGGGGCTGAGCCGCAGCATGGAGCCCCTCAGAGCTTACCCAAGGCTTCCCCCACCGCTTGCTGTGTCACCTGGGGAAAATCCCCTTCGGATCATCACTTTTGGGGTGAGGGATGCCTGGGTGCCTGAGGGGCCTCAGTGGTCACTGGGTGAGGCTTTTCCTGGCTCAGCAAATGCGGTGTCTCCTTTTTATCCACAAAACTGGGAGTACATCCGCTCAGACTGCGAAGTATGATGCCCACCCTTGCTTTGACATTGAGGTACACCCCGAGGAGGAGTCTGGCATGTAAAAAAGTAAAAAAATCACTTTCTGCACAGGTTGCCCCCTCTGGGCCACCCACTAAACATGGTAGAGGCTGGGAAGGTGCCGCAGAGCAGGACAGTGCCCATTAGTGGCGCAGAACTCCTGCTGCTGGCCCTGTGGAAGCTGCCAGAGGGCCAGTGCTCCCAGGGAGATCTTCCCTGGCAACCCACTGGGACCCTGGGGAGCTTCTCCCAGTGTTTCACAGACACTGCCTTTGAGCTTAATGCCAGAGAGGGAGTCGCCTTTGTGAGTCCTCAAAGAGGCTGTGGGGCAAATTAGCATCTTCACCACCCTCTGCATTCTCATGCCCTGCATAAGCCCTAGCAAGAAATAAAACTGCCTTGCCTTCCTTGTTTATTAGCAATAATAATCCTAATAATAACTCACACATTGGTAAGAGCTTCCATCTGAGGAAATGAAAGCACTTTACAGACATTAATGATTTAAGACGCATTGAGATACATAAGGAAAACCATCCTCTTTTTTACAAATGGGAAGCTGAAGCAAATCATAGGCAAGTGACTTATGGCCATGCAGGAAGGCAGCAGTGAGGCAGGGTGAGAGTCCTGTCTCCTTCACTACCACCTGTGGCCACGAATCCCCATGGCTGTTTTTTAGCCAACAACTTTTCCATGCCCGCTATGCTCCAGTGGAGCCATCAGAGGAGCTGCCTCAGGCTCCTGGGGGCCAAACCCAACTTGCTCACTGTGCCGTTTGGGGGCTATTTTCCTTCCCAGTCCCCACTTGCTTGAGTTGGGCTGGTCCCTGGGTGACTGCAGTTGCTCACTGCTGCTCTTGGGGTGTGGGACCACATTTGCTCCGTCAATTCCCACGTTTTGGGGATGCCCTCAGGGTACAGAGATGCCCTGTGCTCTGTAAATGACCCCAGTCCTCAGGGCAGGTGTGGGAGCCCATCTGCGGTTTGAAGAGGAGGATGCTCCAGGGATGGGTTGGGCATTGCACCCCATCCCGGGCAGCCTTATCTGTCCTTTTGCTGCAACCTCGCCTGCAAACATGCCGCCATATCAGCTTCCGGGCTGGCTGCGAACACAGCCGCCATCGCCCAGCGGCTGTCCCATTGCCTGCGGGGTGGGCGTGGGGAGAAGAAACCCGATTATAAATAGTCAGATGAACTCCAACTCACTGGGCAGTGAACTTTTTTGTATGGAGCTGCTTTGTAAAATGAAACTAGCCCATGCCTCTCTGGGTGGAAAAAGAAAGCGAGGGGGACCACACCTCTTCTATTATGTGCATAGATCTGCCCGTCGGGGTCTGGCAGTACTTACCTAGTTAAATGAAATACTCGTTATAAACATGGGACTACCGGGTGGCTGGTTGTTAACTGTTAGGGCACAACTTGAAACAATATGATTTGGCCTGGACCACAGGCTGAAACGGGATTTTCCACCTTGAGACGTGACAAGATCTGTGTTGCCTGCTTCCCTCCGCTATGCAGAGCTTATAAATAACTCCCTTCTCATCCTCAGAACAGCTTCGTTTTGGTTTTTTTTTTTAACATGAGGGGAAAAAAAAAAAAGAGACAGGCAGGCAAGCATTAGTGAAAGTGCCACCATGTTGTTCTATTTTAAATCCTGCTTGCCTGCAATTTCGCATGCAGGCAGGGGAGGAGACCACTGGGTCAGCCCACCACCGCCTGCCCGGCCGCTGCGGTGTGCATGTGCCTGTGTGCACTTATTGTTTTATCCTCACGTCACCTTTCTGCCTGTGCTGCTTGCCCTCCCTCCATCCCCGAAATCTTTGATTAATAGGTTTGCTTGCTTTTTATATCCACACATGTGGCACATCTGGAGCAAGGCGTGCCTCCGCTTTCTTGTTGTTGTTTTTTTATCTCCCTCTCTATCTATATGTGTGCGTTATTTTTTTCTTTCTTTTTTTTTCTTTTTTTTTTTTTTTTTT
>NW_010319940.1:111465-152046 GCF_000700745.2 Antrostomus carolinensis
AAAAGGTGCTCAGAGCGCTCAGCTGGCAGATGTCCAGTGTAATCATGCCGCAGCACCGAAATGAGGCCTTTGGCTGGCTGCCGAGCTAGGGAGAACAAAGATGTCAGTTCCCCGTGTTGGCGGCGGCGCTTGTTTGGCACCCTTATATGGTTTCCCAGAACTCCTCGCCTTGGCCGCTTTCCATTCCCTTTAGGGCAGCAAACAGGATTAGCACACACAGACTTGTTTTTCTCTTTTCTCCTCCAACTGTTCCAATGACATCATCCCTGCTGCATTCAGCTGCCAGCAGGGTGACTTTGGGGGTGGGGTTTTTTCTTTTTTTTTTTTCCTCTTAAAAAAACCACCACCATGCACACACCAGCAAGCACGATGGTTTAGGTAACGCTCACACACCTTTCTCGTTAAATTAAAGCCCCCAAAGTGCAGCAAGCTCAGGCAAACCAAGGCAGACGCACTGCTTTTTTAAATTTTTTTTTTTGCTTCTCATAATTGAATTCCTGCAAGATAAAAATCTCCTTTTCCTCAGTAGGCTGTAATCAGCACTCACAGAGCTGTGGTTTCCAACTGCCCTCGTCATGTGCTTCCTTATGAAACTCCACCGAGAAATCGCCTTGGCGCGGGCGCCGATTTAAAGGGCCCGGGAACAGGGAGCAGCCCCTGCCGGCCCCCCAAAATGGAGGAGATGGGACCACCCAGCCCAGGGTGCAGAGGTGCATGGGGGTCCACGGGGCTGCTGTGGGGTGGTGCGAGAGGGAAGACCCCTCTGTGAATGAAGGAACTTGATGAGAAGAATTTTTAGTTGCTGTTGGCCTGGAAGGTGGGGAGAAAGATGTGCAGGAAAAACCACTGAATTTTCTGCTTTTCCCCTCAAAGCCCAGACCAGTTTTCTGCTTCTGGACATCTTCTCCTTTGGGCATTTTCCTCTCTCCACCTTTGCCAGTCAAACAACAGAGTCATGCCCTATTCTCAAGGGAGCCCCAAGGGGTACCAGCAGCTGAGCATCACCCCTCACCAGGAGGTGGGCAGCCCTTGGCGGAGGGCCGGGCCCAGCCAGGGCAACGGGGCTGCCTCCCTGCTCCGCACGCTCCCGTTTCCCTTGGCATTGACCGCAGGATGTGATGCTCCCTTCCTCCTGCCGCTGCAGACCCGGGGAAGGGGCCCGAAGAGGATGGTGGGCTTTTTGTGAAGGGTTGCTCAGTGATGGAAAAGCTCCCCAGCCTGAGGCTGGCTGCAGACCACTGGATGTTTGTCAGCGTGGGAAGAGCTGGCCGGTCCAGGTCCGTATTGGGTTGCTCAGCTTTTCCACAGCAGAGGCAGATGGATGGATGGATGGATGGACAGACAGATGTAGATGACAAAGTGGGATTGCTAGGAAAGCTTTATGTAAGCAGCACTCGGCCGGCAGCTGACAGTGTAGCAAGTGTTCAGCTCCCAGCGCACCACATCAAACCTGGCAGCACATCAAAACCTCTGTTTCATAACTCACTAGAAATAGGATTTTCTAACAGCGCCAAGAGGACTCGCCTTGTTGTGCAGGGACCTGGGATTTTACCAATTGTTAATGGTTAACTAGGCAATGGCCTAAAAAATTCAGTAGCGCCCTTCCCCATGACAAGGTACATGATTTTACCAGGCGCCGTGCCTGGCAGCAGCCATGTACCCTAGTCCACCTGCTAATAACATAACTCGGGAATTAATTAGCAATTAACAGCAACCAAATAATTACAGGATCAACTGTCAGGAGAGAGACCGTGATGCTGTAAGCGGCTTTCCCAGGATGGGGAATGCCCTCCGCTGGGAAGAGGGTGTGTGAGGGTGCCCTGGGGAGGGAGCGGAGCTGGAGGGGGGCTTCCCCAGGGAAGCACATATTTCCAGAGGCGTTGAGATGTCACAGGAAGAAGAGGACACCAAGAAACGAAACTGCTGAGGAAACAAACCTCATGGCTTTACCCCCCTGCAGTGGCAACCCCCATCTGCTCACCCCAGCTGATGTGCTGAGAGGCCGGGCTGGTGCCTGAGCTAGTCTGGCTGTGCTGAGGGAGCAAGGCGAGTGTCAGCCATACCCTGAGCTTTATAATGCATGTAAGGCATAGCTGAGGGAGTGCTTTGCAGGGCAGAGCAGTGGCTTTGGTCAAGCCTGGCTGTGGGTGAGGGGTTTACTGTAGTGTTGAAGGGCAGAGAAACCGGGGTGCTGCTCCCACACCCTGCCTGCTTGCAGGGCTGCCCTTCTGCATGAGGGAGGCAAGAACCGCTCACCTCCTCTGTTCCTGGGCACTAAGGGGGATGACAGCATGCTCCCACCTGGGCCTCTGCCCATCCCAGCTCCGTGCTGAGGTGTGCTGATGGCACAGGAAAGGCACTTACAGTTTTTTAAAGACGTTGAAAAAAGAGTGAGTGCACTAGACAGATAAATTCATGGAGATGGAAAAGGCCCAGGTACCCATCTTATTCATTACTCTCTCCTTACTGATGAAGAGTTATCTCCTCTTGGACATTATCCAGATTTTTGTCCAGCCTTGTTTCCAATGGTTCAAATGATGGGGCCTCATTTGGGAAGCTCGGTCACTGCCTAATGCACTTTGCTGTTAAGAAGTGCATTTTGCCCTGCATTTGGCTTCAACAGTTCATCTCTAGCCTCTAGGCTTGCTTCCCAATCTGCCAGCTGCTTGTGGGCTCCTGTCTTCTCCAGGCGAACTAGAAGTCTTGAGCTTTTTTCACTTTCTCCACCAGTCAGTCTTAATCCTTTAATCATTTTCTGCTTTCCTCCTCTCTGCTGCCGTCTGCCCCATATCGTCTGAGGTCTCCAGACATGGCCAAAGCATCTCTGGATGGAGAGACACTGCTTGGTGTGGGGCTGAGGCTCTGTGGGCTGTGGCAGTGGTGGCTCCCAGACAGCTCTGTGCTTCTCCAGCTCTGGGCCAGTGAGTGTGAGCTCAGCGCTGGCATGGGAGAACACAGCTGGAGGGATGCTCTATTTTACACTGACTACTAACGGCCCAGAGGGGTTGTTCTGGCCAAGTAGGACTGCTGAGGCATAGAAACACCCTGGCCTTTTCCTTGGCCATGCTCCTTGCAGAGGTGCAGGAAAGAGTTTTGGGTGGAGGATCTTCTTGGTGCAACTCTGAAAGGGCGAACTGCTAGGCCAATGCAAGCAGGGCAGTCTTTGCCCTGTCCCCTCGAGGAGCACCACCAGTGGAGTTGCAGGGTGCCTTGTACCCGGGTGCCTGAGCTGGACTGAGCAAATACTTCCTGCACAGTCGAAATAACTGGATTGTCCCAAGTTACATCCCTGAGAGGCACCTCATGTAGAGCAGTCTCCTTCACCGTCACAGAAATGCTGTGAGCACCTCTTGTCCTGCATGGAAGTTTCCATCTGCAGCTGATTCTCATGTGTGTCCTGCTCTGTTTGGAAGTGCAGGGGTGTCCCTGTTCCTCACCTGCCAGCTTGAATTGTCCCCAGAGGAATACATTTCTCTGTTCATATTCCAAGTCCCTTGTTGTCCCTTCACCCCATTTCCATTCTTCTGTGTCCCTGCACTTGCAGCTCCTTGGTATGGAGCCGACGGGGCCATGAGCACCTCTGTCCTGAGCTCCCACCCCCAGCAGGGGAGTTCCCAGCCCCCGGTTCCCCACTGGCTTGTCCCCTAGAACACCGCCACGTCTCTTCTGCCTCCAGGCATTTGTCACAGCGCTCAGCACAGCTCGGCCTGGGTCAGAAGCCTGCGTTCCTTCTCGGTGTGGGACCCAGCGCTCTCCCTCTCTTTTTGTTTCCTTTTGTTTATGGTACTCGATCCAGCTTTCAGGCCATGCGCAAATGCTCTGCTCCCAGCCAACTTGAACTCATTTCAAGGAAGATTGCACAAGAGTTCAGGGCTGGTGCTCGGAGCCAGGCCTGCTGGGCTGGCTGTTTGTCCTCTCGGGCCCCGGTCCTGTCAGAGGACCTGCTGGCACGAACCCCCGCCAAAGCGGAGTCAGCAGGATGCCACACCGGCTGCCTGGCTGGGAGGAGCCAGAGCAGCAAAGTCCAACAGAGGTCAGGGACAGGCTTTGCAAATTCAGTTAAAAAAAAAAAAAAAGAGAGAGCAATAGAAATTTGTCTGGGATGTTTTGCTCTCTGTTAAAGCCACATGGATTGATGGTAACCCCAGCTACCTTCAGGTATAAATAGCTTTTCTTCCAGCTACCTCCAGGTATAAATAGCTCTTCTTCCAGTCTCACACTGGAGCTGGGTAGTTAAAGCTCTGCTGCTGCTGGCCGTGGTAGAGGAGCAAGGCTCTGAGCAGTGAGGGAGGGGTTGACATGCCAATATTGCTCTCTCAAAGTCAAAGGGGAAGAGCCAGAGGGGTCCTGATGGCTTACACGGCTGCAGATGTGTCTGGGAGCCTGAACCACCCTCTCTTGATGGAAGGGCTGAGACACTCTGCCACAGACTGGCTGGCCTTTGGCAAGAGAAAGCACTTACTGCCCTCATCTTTCAAGCACAGCTTGTATTTCAAGTGACATGAAAACCTGGCTTCCCATGCATGAGTTTAAAAATGCTTCAGGTGAGTAAAAAAAACCAAACCAAACCAAAACTTTTTTTTTAATGGTTCCTAACTTTCTTCAAAGGCATATTTGTTATATTTGGTTGGTCAGTGTGTCTTTTCAGTGACCTTGTCAACAAAGATATCAGCAAAGAGCTGATAGGGGAATACTTGGAAAAATCAAACCTATCTGCAGGAGCGGCCTGCGGTAGGTGGACCCTGGGAGAGTTATCTGACCTGCTGAGCTTCTGTCAATTATTTTTGAAAAATCACAGGGAACACGAAGCTTCAATGCACAGAGGTTCCTCAGCAGCCGGTGGCTGAGATGTTGAAGTGCCTCGTGACACCCATTGCCATCACAACTAAGAAATTTTGTTTACTTTCCTGACATGGAAGCCTCCTCACTTTGAAGGAATATGAAGTGACCTAAAATCCCTAGGAAAATATCTGTCTGTCTCAGAGGTGGGATTCATCTCAGCTGACTGTGGAAGTTTGAAGTTCACACAATGATCCAAGACAATCATCCTTGCTCTTCTCATAGGGCATGAGAAGGAAAAGGCATCTGACAAAGCATAACTGGTTTGTATGTTCAGTGGGACAAATCTCTTGCTGGAAGTGCCCACCTCATCCATGGAGCATAGTGGGAGCCTATGAGGTTTGGTTAGCCATAGCTGCCTCCCTTAGAGTAGGCGAGCACTAAATGGTATGACCCACCCTGGAGAATGGACTAATTTTTGGTCCTCTGGAGCCACAGAAGAGGGGCCTGATGACATGTGGTGGATATGCAATGACATGCAAATTCTTCCTCTGGCTCCCAGGTTCTAGTGCAACATCTTCTCATTAAAACCTGATGAATGAAACGATGCAGCCCCTGAATTATTCTCACTTCCACCAATTTCACTTGAGTACATGGTAATATTCTACCCATACTTCCTAGTTTAACATAATGCTGATAAATGATACGGCAACGATAAATTTTCATTTTATTTAAAGCTGTTTATCATCCATATCTATTATGGAAAGTCATCAATTATGCAAAAAGCGTGAATGTTTAAAGAGCCTCTAAAGTGTCGCTATTTATGGATTGCATGTTGTGTCTTCTTTACTCCTTGCTTGTGCGCACACTGGAGATGCTCCTCCATTTAGTATCATTTTTGCACAAAGAGCCTGAAAAATGGAACTTGACAGGGGGATCTTAGACAAGCTGGAGGCTTGTCGCAAAGTGTGGTTGGGCTATAAAAATTTCACTTCATGGAGAATTCCTCAACCCTCGAAGCTGAGTCTAAATCAGAGGACCAATAAACTAGGTGGAGGCACTGTGCCTGGGGTCAAAAAGCCATGCTCTACTGCTCGCCTGAAGTCACCTTCCATAGCCTAGCCATGGCTTCTCAGTGAAGGGGAAATAAATGGGTCCTTCATGAGCTCTCATTAGCAGAGGGGTCCACACTGCTCACACCCTGGTGACTTCTGCGGTCTATGGTCCCTCATAAAAACCACAGCAGCTGCATCACAACAACTGAGCAATGCTGCAGAGAGTCATGGGCTTGCAGGGGGCTGGTCCTGCTCTGGACCAAGGGAACAAGGTGCTTGAAATGGCTGAGAGTCAGGCAGCTATTGTGCATCTCTGAACCTGCACCAAGGGCCAGATTCTGATCGCAGGGCAGTGTCTTTGGAGCCACCTTGCATTAACATCGGTGTAATTGACAGCTTGTTTTGGCATGTGCATTAAATCATAGTAATGAGGAGACTTTACAGCAAGGAACGCAGGTCAGAGAGTGAACACCAAACAGAGACCCTTTAAAGGAGTTGGAGACATTGGCATCTTGGATTGTTTCTTTCCTTTCAAGATGCTGGGGGGACAAAAAAGAGTTAAAGTAAGGAAATTAGACCACAAAAAGCAAATTAACTAAACAGTGCTGTCTTGGCCTGATGCTGATCTTGCGCATGGTGTGCCAGTAAATCCCGCGTAACCCGGCGCACATCTGGGTGTTTCTGGGGCAGCTCTGTCTATTCAGGCCTGCTGGGGCATCGGAGGGGGCCTGCAGCTGCCAGGGCTCTCTGGTAGCGTGCGACAGGAAAGGGAGAGCTTTCTCACACGTCCGACACAAGAGGTCGATTGTGGGGACTGCTGACGGGTGACCTCCCTCTGCCGCCGCTGCTGGGGCTGCTGGCTCCTCCAGCGTAGGCACCCACCGAGAGACCTTCTGCTCTTGCATTACAACACCCGTAGTGCTGGTAAGTGTCTCGTAGCTGCTGAAGACTTAGGTACTTAAACATGTCTCCAAAGTAATTAGTTGTGATTTTAAATTACTTACAGTTTATGTAGTGCTGTAGGGGATGCGTCAGATTGTGACAAAGAAGGGAGCGTGAAGCTGGCGGAGTGGGAAGCACAGTGGCATCTGCTATTTTTAAACATGCCACACAAGGTCACCTCCATGGTCTCCCTGCACCCACTGCTGATGTCCCCCACCCGCCTGTCCTTCATGGTGCTCGGTGGTCTTTGCCATGAAATCTTTCATTTTCTTTCACTCTTCCTTTCCTCTTGTAGCCATCAGGAGATGTCCTTGACAGCGTCACGTGCCTTTAAGCCAAGTAAGCAGTAACACAAGAGAGGATTTGCAGCCATCGTGCCTTTTATTGAGTGCATTAAAGACCTGGGATCAAAGGCTGTCTACTTCCAGCGCTAGAAGAGTTGCAGTGGCACATTAGTAGGATATATTTTTCCCTACCAGTTCAAACAGCTATGCAAATTTTCCATTCAGCTTTTATTTTTTCCCTAGGCTCACGGGATGAAGAAGAATGTCATCTGAATCCTGGCTTCTCCCATGGCAGACACTGCCTCTCATTGCTCTTGTCCTGATCCGACCTGGCTGTCACAAAGCTCGTTGTGGATCTTGTACCCAGTGCTCTGACTGTTAGGCTGGCCCAGAACATTGCTCTGCCAGAGAGAAACCTTTTGCTTTATAGCCATGAGCAAATACAGTTTCTTTCGTGCCCTACAGAGAAATGTTACTCTGTTTTGGTAGATCTTTCCTGTACATGGTGATGAAGGGAGAGAAGCCCCCTTGGGAGACTCCCCATGGCCCTCAACATCCCAGTTCCTATCTGTGCATGTTGTCATCTCTGTATTTCACCTCTTGTGCTGGATACGCTCTCCAGTACATCCTGGAACCCCACTTGTCTTTCCATAACTTCATCCCGTTGGTGCCCAAAATCATTAACTACTAGCATGCCCTTTCCCCCTTCAGCCAGTTCCAGAAGAGTTCCCAGTTCATAGCATCAGTTCTTGCTGTTAATCCATAAACTATAACCCTTACATAGGGTACTGTTCAACGTAATCAGATTTCTATTACATTATGTTCTTTCCTGCAGTTAAACAAGACTTACTTTATTTCAACAGCCAATGCCAAGTGAGATCTAATTGTAACCTTGGCATTAAAGCTCTGCTTTCACACCGTTCTCTTGAAGCCTCTGGTCCACTGCACCATTGCCTGTACTTATCTTGACACGACACGTTAGCAATCATCCGTAGCTCTCTGGCAGTGAGACCCAGCCTGGTGCTGCAGGACATCAGCCCTCTCCCAAGGACCAACTCTTTCCATGAAGAGAAGAATAAAACTAGGATGGCTCCAAGTCAGGTCACCCTGACTGTAGTGTAAACATGCTACCTGCTCTGGTGCAAGCTGGAGTGGAAAACAAAGGCACAATAGAACAAAAAAGGACATTACACACAATTTGACCCAATTATACTTCTAAAACCAAGGCTCTTTGTGCGACAACTTTTATTTTATGCTGAGAGGGAAGGAAAGCAGCCTTACACATAATGGAGCAGCATTGGATACTGAAACACGTCTCCTCTCACATAAAGCAGCAGTAATGCCTCCCGGATCCACCTGTACCTCTGCTGAGCGTTCATTCACCCTCACTCTCTCCCCTGCCATTCCCTGTGGTTAAAAAATGTTGGTATGCAGGAAAAGTTTCCACCGGCAGCATGCAGGCTGCGGCCACCCCCTCCCTGAGCCCGTGGCTGCTTTGATGCCGCAAGAGCATGACAGTAAGAGAAATGCCTGGGGAAGTGAATCAATAGCGGCAGGCCGGCCAGCTGCGGGGTGAGGACGGGGTAAATCACTGGAAGAAACTTTCCCAGCCACTGGAGGAGTTGCAAGAACAATGCGGAGAAGAGGATGTGAGACACTTCCCGCCGCTGGCCAGCCCTGCGCCAAGAAGCACCGCAGCCTGCAGCCCTATCTTTGTACCTCTGTCATCATCTGGAGGCGGCTTTTGCTCTTTGCTGTGGGTTTCTATACTCGTCGTCTCTTTTATCTCCCCCTCAGAGATCTAATTGTGGCTGCAAAAAAGGGGACTGTGTCCCCCAGCCCTTCTGGCTGACATCTGTGCAGCCTGTCCGAGGCAGGTTTCCAGGCCAAACTGGGAGTGTACTGGTTCCTCTCTAAGATCTGGCTGGTAAAGCAGTGCCAATGTTTTTTGTCTTTCCCCATCCCTCTTTCTCTTCTTCTGTCACTGAGAGATGGAGACAGTGGATTTCTTGTTCTGCTTTCCCATAACCTCTGTCTATTACCAGTCACTCTAATCTCTTTGTCTAGATCCTACAGAGCTACTTCTCTCTTTAATATTCAAGTGCCTTTTGCAAGTGGAAAAAACAAAAAACCAAAACCCAGGAAAAAAACCCAACAAAAAACTAAACAAACAAAAAACCACAAAAAAACCCAGCCCTGTGATTTTCCTCCCTGCTATCAGGAAACAGGTTTGTTTGTTTTTTAATGAGTGCAAAAGAATGCAGATAGCAGTGAGGAAAAGCTTGGACAATGAGTTCAGCACTTCTTTATTTAGGCTCCTCCATGTACATCAGCTGAGCCCAGCAGGCAGCAAAGCAAGAGCTGGATGTTATTTCAGGAAAAGCCTGGTCTTTCATGATTGAGACAGAGTAGTGTCCCTGGAGAACTCTGGTTCTCCTGCATGGTAATTTGGGTGGAAAAAGGACAAGGAATCCCAGCAATGCTGCTTTTCTTTGTCTTCCAGGCTTTGAATAACAGGTGTCCCCAGGGCTGCCCACTGCCACCAGGACAAGTCAGAGGGTGTTCACACCTGCAGCTCTGCCTGGCCTGGTGTTTCCTACCACCCTGGTGCTGGGCATGTATGGCTGCACAGGGCTGGAGAGCAAACAGGCATGTCCATGGCACGATGTGGGAGATGGACAGTGCAAGGCAGTGCTGGGGACTCTGCCTCTGATGCCATGGGGGCAAGGCAGCTGTGCTAGGTGGCATGGGCTAACACTGGTAACAGGTTCATTCCAGCTGCGTGCTTGCTGGAAACGACAAACTGAAATCACAGGTACACTGATGCCAACACCTAAAAGGAAAAAAAAAACAAACCAACAAAAACCCAACAACAAACCACAAAGTAATGTGGCAGATTAAGCATTCTACCATACCCAAAGTCAATTTTCGACCTTGAAGCATCACTTCAGCATGAAAAGTAGAAGTGCATCACATAGAGCAAGATGCTTAGATTTAAAATATCACTCAAACAACACTTATCTTTTGGCCATGGCTCTTTGCTGAATTCAGTACAGATTCAGGCTTGGCCAGCCTGAAACTGCATTTTTCAGTGCATAAAATATTCATTGCACTTTTTCACCTGGCTCTAGCCATGATATTGTGTGAACCACATCTTCAGGACATCTTGGTAGTTAAAGTCACGTATGTTCTTTGGGATCTGAGCAGCTCTGAGACAGGTCACCTCTAGTTCCAAACTTGATATTCATTTGCCCATGGTGAGCGTATTTCTTTCTCAGTCATGTAGGGTTTTTGCTTCTTTCAAAGTATGTCTTTTGTAGCAGATTTTTATGCAAGAACTTATCACTAGGTTGTTTTCTATTGATGCAGAGAAATCTTTCATGCAATTTGCATCCCATTAACAGCTTCATAAGAGACAATCCCGATTCTAATGGCTCTGTACAATAAGCCAATAAAGCCAAATATGGAAGGGATTATGGAGTGCATTGCTATTAAACCCACAAAATGGCTCGTACGTTCAAAAGAGAGGCATCGACTCCTCTGACACCTAAGGTTAGTCCTAAGAGTTACTACTACTGATATTTTTCAGCAGTGCTTTGACTGTCTTTTATCTCCTGTTTGTTACCCTCTCCATTTTACTGTGCTGGCAGCAGAAACCAAAGAGCCCCAGCCCACAGGGACTGCTGCCTCACATGTGGGCATCCTACGCAGCCTGCCCTGTGGAAAATGCTGCTGGATTTCAGCATTGCAACAAAACCAGTGTTGTTACCTCATTTCTTTAGCACTGGAATAACAACAGAGGTTGCCTTGGGGTAGGCATAGGCTCTGCCAGTGTCCCTGCCACTGATGCCCTCATAGAGGCATATTTACACCCTGTGCTTTCTCTCTAGAAAAGGCCAGGTGTTTGCACCCAGCCTTTCAGATCTGCTGCTCATCTTTGATGCTGCTGGTGTGATGTAGGTTGGTGGGCAGACATCCCAGCTGTGGAGGTTGAATAACTCTCTCCCCCAGTGTCAGAGTTTCAGTCCTTAGCCTTGGGGATTTTTTTTATCAAGTTTCATAACCAGAGGATTGGAAGTCAAGGGCAGACATTAGAAGTCAACCTCCCACTGCCAGAGATCCTACAACTTTGCAGAGGGATGCGAGGAGGTGCCTGCACAAGAAAACAGCATGAAACAGTGGGCAGATTTCTGCTCCTGTCCCTCAGGGAGAACATTTGTATGCTGTTTCTTACCAGGGTTAGAAAACCGCAATGGAGATGGATGAGGTAGTGGAGGAACAAGGCCAGTGGGAAGCTGGCTCACAGGAGAGAAGGAACATGGTGGGAGAGGTGAAAGAGGCAGTTCAGAGCATGGTGGGACCTGCCTACAGCTGACTTTTCCCTCCCTCCACCAGTTCCTTCCCTGTCTGCTCCTGCTTCATCTGGGAACAGCAGTCACGGGTCAGTTCAGCCATCTGGCTCCCTTGTGCCCTCTTTTTTCCTGCAGGATACAGCCTGAAGTTTTCATATAAATTCCAGTAATTGTCCAGGCTCCTGGGAAATACATGAAAGGGCACTCTCTTGAACTGTGGCAGTGCCCAGACCACATTCCCTCCCAGCACACATGTAATGCTCTGTGTGTTGTCAACTAGTTCAAGGTTTTCACAGGCTTGGTTGCCTAATAGAGAGAGAGTTTCTTCCATCTGCAACAAACAGCACCCAAAAAAAAGTTCTTTACCTTCTTTGGTCATGTTCATACATGCTCTTCTTTTGTTTCAGTTGCTTGGCCATTATGGGGTTCAGCATATTTTGTTTCCATATTGTGGCCTGCATTTTCAGCTTCATGGTTATCAATGCTGTCTTTATGCCTCCATTTGATTTAGAGGTGGCTCATAAATGCAACACGCCAGTGGAGCCAACCACAAAAACAGCTGCTGAGCATGCAGTGGGAGGTGTTGAGAAACACAGCGATGATGAGCTGGACATAGTCCCAAATGACCTTGATGCAACTTTCCCCAGTACAGGGGTCCTCTGTCCACTCTCACCAGTACAGGGATCCCCTGTCCTCTGCCCCCCAGCTGGCTGGTGACACTGCCCTCAGGTACCAGCCACTCCCTGCTCCTTGGCATGGAAGGTTGGGGTGCTTAGACATGTGTACAGTGGACTCATCTTCTCTTGTATGCACCAGTACAGGTCAGAGGCTGACCTGCTGGAGAGGAGCTCTGTGGAAAAGGACCTGGGTGCGCTGGTGGAGAGCATGCTGGCCACGAGCCAGCAGTGTGCCCTTGTGGCCAGGAAGGCCAACGGTATCCTGGGGTGCCTTAAAAAGAGGGTGGCCCAGGAGGTTCTCCTCCCCCTCTACTCTGCCCTGGTGAGGCCACATCTGGAGCACTGTGTCCAGTTCTGGCCTCCTCAGTTCAAGACAAACAGGGATCTTCTGGAGAGAGTCCAGTGGAGGGCCACAAAGATGATGAGGGGCCTGGAGCATCGGCTGTACAAGGAGAGGCTGAGAGAGCTGGGACTCTTCAGCCTGGAGAAGAGAAGACTGAGAGGGGATCTTATCAATGTCTGTAAATACCTGAAGTGCAGGGGCCAAACAGATGGGGCTGGGCTCTTTTCAGTGGTGCTCGGTGACAGGACAAGGGTCAATGGGCAAAAACTGGAACACTGGAAGTTCCATACAAACTTAAGGAAAAACTTCTTTACTGTGAGGGTGACAGAGCACTGGGACAGGCTGCCCAGAGAGGTTGTGGAGTCTCCATCTCTGGAGATGTTCAAAACCCACCTGGACGCTTTCCTGTGCAACCTGATGTAGGGAACCTGCTTTAGCAGGGGGGTTGGACTAGATGATCTCCAGAGGTCCCTTCCAACCCCTACCATTCTGTGATTCTGTGATTCTTGTGTGCATGAAGCAAATATGGTGTTGCCAGGCCATAGCCGGCTCTGGCACTGCAGGACTCATGGGGCACACATGTTTTGGTGTACCAGAGCTGGAGGTGACCTCTGGGAGGCTCACACAGACCAATACGGTAGTAGGTAGTGGGTAGAGTGACCTACCCACTCTTCAGCGTGCATGTGCTGCATGGGAGGCTGGATGCCTCACAGCCCTTTCTGATAGCAGGAGATCAGCAAGCAGCATTTAAAACTTCGTCTATGTGCTATCCATGTGATCACACACACCTTTGAAAGGTTTTTTGCAGTTAAAATTGAGCACTGACGCCTTTTTTTGGAGCAGCGTTTTCAGAGTCATGGCATATTGACACAAGGTCTGTTTTCCTTTCACATCATTAAGCAGCTGTTGTTGCTGCTACCAGCCTTAGAGACAGCAGCACCATGAGCAGATGACCTGAGGATTTTTCCATTTGTTGCAAAGCACTGAACAGGTATCATTCCTATTCCCGAGACCCAAAGGGTGCACTGACTGGGCTTGGCAGTGGCAGAGGCTCCGTCCCGGCTTCAGATTTGCATTAATGGGTGAGTCAAGCCCAGCTGTGAAGTCTTCTGATTCATGGTCTGATGTCTCCTGGCCTCATGTCTCCACATGGCATGGCTTTGAGCTGAACGCACGCCTCTCATGGATGTACTGCCTTGGGGCAGGCCTGGGCTTGGGAGGGTGCTCGGCTGTGGACCAGCCCCAGGAGATGGTCTCAGTCACCTCCCAGGGTGTAGGATGCCTGGGAAACTCATCTGCTCCCCTCAAAATGCAATTTTTGTTGCCACAGGATTTTGCACTCACCCGACCTTTTGTTCTTCCTAAATTTCTATCATCTGTAGGGTGTAACTTTATCAAACACTAAAATAGACAGTTCAACCAGCTTCAATACATCCCTCCCTTATTTTCTTTTCCGTTTCTCTCAGACTTTGAATTTTCCTTTCCTCTGGATTGTATATCTGTTTTACCCTCTACCTTTTTCTTCTGCAACTCTATTATGGTGACGCTTAGCAAAGATCAGGACCGCATTAGGAACAGCCAACCAAAATAGTCTCCAAAGAGCCTGGCTATAAAGTGCCTTTTTAAAAAAAAATTTTGCTTTCAGTTATTTCTTTCATGACTTTTTCCTCCATCCTTTTTCAGGGTACCTCTTTCCTTCCTTCCTTCCTTCCTTCCTTCCTTCCTTCCTTCCTTCCTTCCTTCCTTCCTTCCTTCCTTCCTTCCTTCCTTCCTTCCTTCCCCTGTCTTTTCTCCGGTTCTCTGGAGCTTTTTGCTCTTTGTCTTTTGCCCATCCCTCATTCCTGGCATCTGTTTCCTTTATTTTCCACTTTCTGCCTCCCCAGTAGCCTCTAAAACCATATTTTTTTTCTGTTGGCTTCTTTCACCACCTTGCAGGCTCTGCTGGCATCTCAGTGCCCCAGTAGCATGCAGAAAGGAGGGTAGGGCTTAGTGGTCCCTTCTCCTTCAGTCTCACAGCAGAAGTAAGGCACATTTTCCTTTCCTTCTCACAAGCAGAGGCACAAAAGCCCATTGGGGTCTCTTGCCCCTATGCATTGGAGCAGGTGTTGCGGGAATTGCTCCCAACTTCCCTCGCAGGCTGATGAGCAACATGTCAAGATTTCCTCCGTCCCAGGAATGTGGGATCAAGGAGCTGGGGGGAGCAGCATCACTGAAGCACTACTTTTTTTCCCCATCTGCCCCTCTGTTAGCAGCCAGAGAGGAATACAAAAGCCTGTCCTGGAAAGGTTTCGTTGGAGCAGTCAGTGAGTTGAAGGACTGGCTGATCTTGTTCTCTGATGGAAGACCAAGATGCCCGAGCAAGGCTGCAATGCAGCAAGTGACCCATACTGAGGTGCCACATTTCTTACAGACCAAGACCTTGGCCACTGAATCTGGCCCAGCTGTGCCCCCTGCAAGGTCAGTGTGGAGAGTAGGCACCCACGCGTCTGAGTGGTGGCCCTGCTGTGCTCGGCAGGGTTAGCCACCTCGAATGCCAAGTTAGTGGGCACAGAGCCAGCATTCATCCTTAGAAGCTCTTCCAGCGCTGGGCCAGCATCCATGGATTTTGCCTTAATCAACACATGTCTTTGAGGTTTGCCCTTGGTAAAGAATACTTCACTGAAATTATTATTTTCATTACAGTTAGCACACAGTTTTCCAAACACTCGGCAGTGTTTGGGTTTATGCTTCAGATCACAACGCTTGTAAGTCAAACATTGTGCTCCTCGGTATAACTTCCTTCAGCTATGATTTTATTTCTTTGGGGGTTTCTGCTAATCCTCACTAACATTTTCCACCATGGCATTGCAGTGCCTGAGCTGACACTGAAGGATTTTATATTTGCTGGTTTCAATCAGGGCTGACATGCACACATAGACAGGGTCAGAGCTTTTGGGGTGTTTTTTTTGGGGGGGGTTTCAGGCAGGTTATGCAGCTTTTATTATCTAGGACATTGGTTGCGTGCAGACATCTTCAGACTTTGGGTAGCAGAGAGCTGCAGGACTGCTCTTGGTTAAAAGACACACTGATGGGCCCAAGCATATAGCTGTGGCCTTGACAGGTTACATTTCTGTTTGCAGTGTCACTTCCTATCACGTTTGCAACGGAGGTGACTGTTTGCACTGTCATAACATTTCTTCTGCTGGAGCTCCCTGGCTGGGGAGGCTGCAGCAGTCGCTGTGGGGCACATCTCCATCGCCCCATCACCCCATTCCCCACTCCCCAGGCACCGGGCAGAGGCTGCACTGCAGACGCTTCCCTGCCGCTTGCCAGGCCCTGGCAGCGCACAGGCAACACCGACCATGGAGGCTGCAAGCCTGCTGTGCTCTTGGAGCTGGCTCCCTGTGTCCGGTCCTCCCTGTGTCCTGTGCTCGGCTGTCCTGCCAAGCTCTTCACCAGACACAGCGTGGTGCCTCAGGGACTGCTAGCTCCAGAGGTGTAGATGTGTAGATGTGTAGATGTGGTGCTTAGGGACACAGTTTAGAGGTGGACTTGGCAGTGTTAGGCTTACGGTTGGGCTTAATGATCTTAAAGGTCTTTTTCAACCAAAACAATTCTATGATTCTATCATAGGAATGGTAGTTGTCAATAAAATCACAAGCCATGCCTTATTTTAGATTTCAATTAAACTGTGAGGAACAAGTACAGAGATTTAGCTGTATGGTGCCCCTGAAGATGGTGGAAATTTTGTCCCTTCTTGCAGGAAGAGCAAGGCTTCTTAATGCTGGTGAGCCTCATGTTGCTCTCTGATATATTGCCCAAAATTCACAGAGGGAATCATTGGTACTACTTGTTTCTTTTATTAATACTGAAAAGAAAAATACAGCGTTTCCTCTGTACAATATCTAAAGTTCTGCTCACCTGTGTGATCTGTCGCTACTGTCCATCTGTGCTGTCTCTGCAGCTGTTTCCCTGCTTTGTCATCTCTGTCATAATACTTACAGAAGTCTGTGTTGTGTGTTTTGCTTGTGAGATCATCTCAGGCAGGTCCGGTTTGAAATATTTCTCCTGTGGTTTCACATTTGCTTGTGAGATTTCCCCAAACATGATAGTTTCTAGTGGCTGCTCTTCTTGCATTTTTAAGTCCTTTTTGGGAGAGGAAGTGGGAGAGCTGGAGGGAAAGGTGAGAGGTCCTCCACATGTGGTTAGAGTGCAAGTGCCACTTGCACCACGCAGAGACCAGATCAACCCACACTTTTGCATGCATCTGCTCAGAGCTGCAACTCACACCTACCTCTGCCTCCCCGAACACAGAGATGCAGAGGGGATTCCCGTTGCCATATAATAAATTAGGTCATAATTTCCTTCTAAAGACCTGCCTTAAGGTATGTTCCTTGCCCATTGACGTTTCTCATCCATGTCTTTTCAGACCTGCTGATCCATCCCCTGACTGCTCACCACCAGCTGACACAGGCAAACACAGCCTCAGGCAGGGATGAGCCCACTCGTGTCAGCACACTAATCATCTCCTGCACCTAATTCGTACTTACCCCTATCCACACCAAGTCAGGGGGTGAAATCTCATGTAACAAAAATATGGCTAAGCAACACTTTATATATCTGAAATATAAAACAATGCATATTGATGAACTTAGTATCAAATCAGTACATAGAGTTAACAAGAACCCAATAAATGGTAAAAAAAATGAAGATACCAAGCCTGTGTGTTTTTCACAGTGCATGATCACATCCAAGGCATAAGTTTAAGGGATCCAGCCTGCAGCATTTATTTTAAAATGTGATATGCTTTTACTGTGCCACAAGACGCCATTCTTAGGTAACTTTTGGGTGTTTAAGGTCAGGAGGCACTATTTTAGACACCTATTCTGCCATACTAGTAGGAAGCTGGGTCATGAGAAAAAAAATAAATGAGTTAATCTGGTGGAGGGAGAAAGGAAATGTCTCTGGATGAGAGATAGGATTCAAATGTGATTGCTGAGGACTACCAGAGCTCCTGCTTTGCATTGGACTTCAGCTGAGAGGGAGTTTCCCTTTCCTGTGTTGGGTGTCAGGCTTTGTGGGCAGCCAGGCAAATGTCCAACACAGATTTCATGTGATGAAGTGTGGAAGCCTAAGGTGGCAAATAGAGAGTCCTGGGAAGAGACCAAAGCTAGAGGAGAAGAGGTTAATAAGCAGAGAGCGCTACAAAACTGCATGATATAAAACCCTGGAGGACTTTAAGAGGAGGGCTAACATGAACTGAAAGACAGTAGAGCTGCATTTCTGGACACCTAAGGGAAGACAGGGAACAGTGGGTGTTGGGGATGTTACAGCCAAAAGAGGCATTTGAGGCAAGGCTTTCTACTAAAGACAGCAAAGAGGCAGCATTTGTCACACCAGGACAGTCCGTACAGGAGACTAGATAGGAAGTTACCGTCAAGGTAAAACAGAAGAAAGAGTGAGTGTGAGGACATTTATTCAGAGCCATGGTTTGCTCAGTAAGCTGCAAGAGGAAACCCATAGCAGCAGATTCCCAAAGGCTTGCAATGAGATGCCACTTTTGTTGGTGGGACAATACCAAGTAGGCTACAAATAAATTCTAACACCACTCCACTGTATTAAGCTGACTCGATTCATGCTGGTTTTTATGTCTTTCTGTTGCCCTCTTTTTTCTAACCAAAGCTATTTCATTAGCTAAAGATACAATTACTCTGCTTGGTTCAGTTGTGCTCACTGAGAAATGGCCTCCAGTGTTTGAGATGTTTAGATGCAGGCTGTGAGTTGAATCTCAAAGCTTATTCAGTCCTGGAAATTGTTAGAGGTGGGGTTGGCATGATCACTGTTTGCTCCTCCCTGAGTTTCAGATGGGATCAACTGACTAATGTTTTTTACACTGGTGCTCAAAAACATCTAATGGTGGGTATTCTTCAGCTCTCTGGGCAACCTACTCTGGCACTTACCCACCCTTGCTCTTGGAAGGGTTTTTAGAGTAGCTTCTTTGCTCTAATTTAAGACTGTTACTCTAGTACCCAGAATGGACTTAGAAATAAGATTATTCCCTTCCTGGTTTATAAATTAGATGACCACTACCATGTCTTCATCACCCCCCACTTTGGTACAGACTATCTTATCAATATGGCTTTTTAGTTTTAAATTATTCATCCTTTCCCACTTAACACCTTTTCTGGACCAGTTGCCATTGCTCTCCTTCGCACTTTCTGTAATCAGCTCAGTCTCCCCGAACTGCAGTGGCCAAAACTGCACAGATGACACTTCAAATTAAGCCTTGACAGCATAGACAACAGGGGAAGAATGGTTTCCTGTTTGTCACACACTGCACTTCTCTTTGTACACCTCATTAGAGCACTTTCATTTTTCACTGCAGCATGACCATGCTCATTCACGTTGAGCTGTCATCCCTACTTCTCCTTGTGCAGAACTGCTGCTGTGCTGGTTTTTCCCCAGTTGGTCTTGTAGTCCTTGATGACATCTACACAAAGGCAGAGCCCTGCTTTGTCCCTACTAAATGGCACTTCTCTTCCCCTCTCTCTCCCCCATTTGTCAAGATTGTTTTCCATTCTCCTCCTTGTCTCCAAAGTGCTTGTTCTTCATGGTGTCCTGTGCTAATTTAATAAGTGTTCCCTACTCTTGGGTTTTTTTCAAAGACATTAATGAAAATACTGTATGCTGCCAGACACAAAACAGATGGCTTCAGACTTCATTTGATACGTGCCGCCAATTTGACAGTGAAGCATTTATAACTGCTCTTAGTCTGTTTTTCCAGCCAGCTGTACACTCCTCTAATAGCAGTTTCTTCTAAGCTGTGTTTCTTTACTTGGTTTATGAGAGTGTCAGGTGAGATGATGGCAAAAGCCTTATTGAAATCAAGATCTAAGACCTACTGTAGAAAGAAATTAGATTGATTTGATGTGATTTGTTCTTGTCAAATCAGTGTTCGCTGTTCCTCATCTGCTTGTTGTCTTCTAGGCGCTGGAAAATAGTTTATCCAATTACCACTTCCAGTATTTTCCCAGGAATTGAAATTGATCTGCCTTGTCTCTGATTCCTGGCGCCTCCCCTTCCCCCCTCCCTTTTCACGGTAGGTGCTAGGTTTGCCTTCCCATGTGTGCAGAAACACATTCCCCTCACCTTTGAATTCTGTGCTGATGGCACTGAGTGGGCTTCAGCTGCTTTCCCCAGTATGGCAGAAGGCTTTTAGGGCTTGTCAGTTGGAATACATCTGATTTATTTAGACACTGTATGACCTCCTCATTCTTTCTTGAGGCCAACATTCTTACCCTCAGACTGTTTATGCTGGTTGTGTTAAACGGGGCACCTTTGAGCAAAGACTGAAGGAAAAAAAGTATCAAACACTTTTGCATGTGTCTCCTTCTCCTTGTGAAGCCCAGCTCTTTCTTCGGCCCTTCTGTTGCTACTAGTGCGTACGCTTCACGCCCACTGCTTGTTGCATCACATCTTTTTAATGTTGTTCCTCCACAGTTATGCTGTTCTTTTATACTTAGTAACATGACCTAGTTCCACTTTCTGTGTGCTTCCTCTGCACTTCTGAAACTAATGAAGAGCTCATGATGTAGCCAGTTGATACCTTACTCGCTTCCCTTAGTGCTTGTGCTAAGTTGCCCCAGCACTGAGTAGTTCTGTACTGTATCATTTGTGACTGTGCCTTTCATACAACTTCCTTAGAGCACTGCCAACTCTCCAAATGTCCTTTCTGCCTTGGATTTGTTCCGCTGGGCTTGTGTGTACTAACACCATGAGTTAGCTAAAGCCTGTATCCACGAAGTCCATTGTTTTGTCTTTGGGTTTTTTTGCCCGTCTCCTTTTCTAGAAATCATGACTGCTACCACTTCAAGGTCACTCTCACGCCAGTTGCTTTTCACCTTCACCTGCAAAACCAGTTCACCTGTATTAGTTAGAATAAAATTTTACAGAGTATCTATCCAGGAAGAAGCTAGAGAGATGGCAGCTGCTGTCAGTTCAGGGCAGGGCACAAACAGAGTACCAGAACAGAGCGAGCCAGAGAAGCCCTGCATATTTAGTACTTAGTTGTGTCAGGAAAAATTAGTATTACCTTTCACAATTATCTGCCCCTGGCTATGTCATTAGTTTCCAGGAGATGTGGCTAAGAGTGTTGGAAATACTTGTATTACTTGTGTAAAACATGAACAGTAAAAGCATGTTACTAAAATACTTGTCAGATCTGTCTGTCTCGCTTAGGACTTTCTATGGTCTTTGTAAAATGAGAGGGCTTAGACCTTAAAAACATTTTGAAATTCCACATGTAGTAAGTGTATAGTTAGAGTCTTCTTTATTCAATTATACATTGACATTAAAGTGTGTTTTTAAACATGGAGACTCAGGACAAGCAGAGCTGTTTTGTCATCATTGCAGCATCAAGGAGTCCTCACGATGAGCCAGAGTCTCCAGCTTCTCAACAGCCAACCAAGATGCATCTGGCCTTCAAGACCAAATTATTCTTTTACAGACAGCTTTTTCCAGTGTACAGTGTGCACTGTTCCCGGTAACATCTCAGTCTAGCTGCATTAGTACTAGAAGAGCATTCTTGTGCAAAGCCTCAAGCCAAAAACTTATTTTTGGGAGCTGCTTGTCCTCTCTTCTTTGCTGCCATCCCACGGAGCTGATCCTCTTCCAGTCTGGGGCTGTCCCTGGGCACCTGCCCCTATGCTGTTCTGGAAAAACTCACCTGAGCGGGGTGAAGGCAAGTTGGCTTTTGGCTGTCATCTGTGGCTCTGGCACATTCCTGCAGACATCCCTTTAGGTACTGAGATATTTGCCTGTGAGTATTGTTGTCAGGGTGGCAGGTAACTCAGCTGCAAGTTATTTTAATGACATTATTGATTTCATTACTTCACTGTAGTTTTGCTTCACTACGACAAGTCTTAGCGTTAGGGTGAAGCAGCAGCTAATTCATTCAGTATAAATAATGTTTCTTTATGGGGTACCCAGAACTACAGAGAGATCCTGAAGCTCCCGTGGATATCTGCCCAGAGGCTGGGGTGGCTTCTAAAGGAGCTATTGACTTCAACACTCCAAACAACTGTATGAGTACAACTTTATAACTAACTGCTCTCTTGATATAATTGTATAAAAAGAAAACACTCTTCTGCTGTTACAGAAGAGCTATGATGATACATCAATAGCTGGTATCCTTACAGGCAGTCTGATTTCTGTTATTTATCTAGCAATTGTTGATCTGATGCATCCTCCCATGGTTGTTCTTTGAGTCATAGGAAGCTCCTTGGGAAAGTGCAGGGACCTTCAGACCTCAAGGAGAATAAACTAATCAGAAGTGGTTGACTGGGTGAGCCATGGTGCTAAGTGCCGCATATTCTCCTCCTCAGATGGGTCTCAGAAAGCTGATTTCTCATTAAAAAGGAAAAACAAATTTATAAAGTGCTCTCACAGTGCACCCTTATTTTATTGTCTAATTCAAAATCGGTTGTCATCAGTTGGAGAACACGCCTGGTAATGCTCTTGGACTTTGGATCAGACTTTACAATGCTTAAAAAAAGCCGTGAAAAAAAGGTGGGAAGATTTGAAAGGCTTCCCCATAAAGACATGGATGGGTAATGTATTTATTTTCTAAACGCATACCTAGAGGCTTAGACAACTGGCATATTTACATTAACCAAATGGTATTCTGGTTAAAAGAAATCACACTGCTGGCAAGCAGAGAACCCCCTGAACCTACAGCTCATCTTCCCTGAAGTAAAATCAAAAGTAGCAGTGCCAGCTCATCGTTTCAAGCTTCCTAAAACAAAACATCTATTAAAAGCAACTCACCTCAGGCAAAAGCATGTTGTAACAGACAGGCTTTCCACTGCTTCTCTGAGAATACTTGGTTGCCCAAAACCCTGCACCTAGTCCCCACTGCTCGGATCTCCCACTGACTTTGCTGGAGAGGATGGAAAGCCACACGTCAGTCTCAGGACTCAGCATGCTATTAGCACTTTTGCAGAAGTAGCTGGAAGGACAATTCACCCTAAGTCTTCCCTACTGATTTTTTATTCCAATAATTCAGTTCTTGTCCATGTTGATGAATTAGTTCACCAAAGAGCTGACATTGTAGGAAACTGGACCATGCTGAAGAGAAAATTATTCCTATTTAACAAATATATAAACAAACAAACAAAGAGTTCCTGCTCCTCAGTAATGTGTGGTATGAGTTCCAAATTACATTTAAAACCTTTCAAAACTAAATCACGAAGGGGAGGCCTGGCTTCGCTAACACTGTTTAGAGTGAAAAGCAGGCACAGAAAAACCTAACTGAAAATGCATTTGAAAACACTTTCTTAAAAATAAGAATCATAAAAAGCAAAATGGAATATAAACTAAATTTTGCAATAGTACTTTGCAAATTGTCTTGATTTTGGAAGGATGCAGAGTGCATGCTAAGATCAGCTGCCTGCAGAGACTATTTTATAATAAATGGCATTGCATTTTTCATCCCCAGCACAATCTCCAGCCATATGGTACTTTTATTTATTACTAGAGTGTTCAGCAGCAGTGAGAGCTGAAGTGAGGAAGGAAACGGCTTCAAGAACATGGCAAGAATCCCATAAAGTTAAAGGAGTGGAATGGGGAAAGGTACTTTAAAAGTACAGGTGGTTGTGTAAATTATTGAACATTTGAAATGTTTTCCCTCAGTAATTTTAATTGCGTTGTGAAATCAGTCACTCACGCTTTTGGGAAATGCTTGATTTATCAGAAGCTTTACACTATTAGTTGCAGCTCAGGAGCCAGCCCTGCAGTCAGCGCTGTGGGCAGGGCATGCTGGGCACAGCAGCACGCCAAGGCTGGCTCAGAGCCACCACTGCCAAACACCCACCACTGTAAAATTAGCACTGATCATCCCAAATGGGATGCTGATGCCCAGAAGCATTGAAGTTGACCCATGAATTCTATGCAGACACCAGAGAGCATCCTCAAAGCCACCCCTGCCTCTAAGGGGGATGTGCTCACCTGCTGGGCTGAAAGCTGTGGGTTGCTGATTTGGTCTCCTTTGCTTCACATGGGAAAGAAGCTGAGCATGTCTCAATGTGAATCATAGAATGGTTTGGGTTGGAAGGGACCTTAAAGATCAGCTAGTTACAACCCCCCTGCCATCAGCAGGGACACCTTCCACTAGATCAGGTTGCTCAAAGCCTCATCCAGCCTGGCCTTGAACACTTCCAGGGAGGGGGCATCCACAGCTTCTCTGGGCAACCTGTTCCAGTGTCTGACCACCCTCACAGTGAAGATTTTCTTCCTAATATCTAATCTAAACCTCCCCTCTTTCAGTTTAGAGCCATTTCCCCTTGTTTTGTCATTAACTGCCCTTATGAAAAGTCCTTCTCAGCTTTCTTTGTAGGCCCCTTTAGGTACTGGAAGGCCACTATAAGATCTCCCCAGAGCCTTCTCTTTTCCAGGCTGAACAGCCCCAACTCTTTCAGCCTGTCCTCATAGGAGAGGTGCTCCAGCCCTTGGATCATCAAGCATCTCTGATTCTTTTCAGAGATGTCTGCTGGGGGCTAGCCACCTCCTGGGTGCACTGCTGCAGGGCCAGGGCCATGGAGATGCTCCCTCCAAGGGCATGTGGAATGTGGGGAGATGGCCCAGGAATGAAGCTAGTTTTGAAGTATCCCAGGGAAATTCTGTCTACAGAGAGCGGGAAGGGCATCTCAGGGTGGTTTGTGCAAGATGGGTACTGTCAGACACATGTTGGTGCCTCATAGATTTGATCACATTTCCCTTCACACTGATTCTACCTCTTGCTGTTCTTCAAGCACTGGCTAATTTTTCCACTGTATTTGGAGATTTCTCTTGTCTCTGTTATTTAAGAATAACTAATTTATTTTGGTTGATGCATTTTCTTACCAAAAGAAATATGGCTCAACCCATATGGTTAGCAAGTGCTCTCAAATCTCACCCAGAGCACATAACAGTGAATGTAAAGGTGATTTAGACAGACAAGGGTTAGGATAAGCAGGTGATATTTCAGTGTGTTTAATGTATGAACATATCTAATGACCACCCAATGACTGGACCTCATTTCTGATAAGCAGGCTTTTAATAAACAAGTTTTGGCTACAGAGACATTGTGCAAAGATCTTCGTAAAGACTTTGGGCAGACTGACACCATCTCTGTGGCTGTACAGCACTTTGCACAATGGGGTGTTAGATGTGATAGCAAAGGATGACAAGGTTTCATGTCAGCCTAAATGTAAGGGAGTGCTGGATCTCTGTTCTACCTGGGCGACTTCGCTGTTGCCAGCTGCCATAGCTAGTGGCAAAATTTTCCTCATCCATTGATTTTATTTTTTCTTTTTTTTTCCTAAGAGACTTAGTTGAATTCAAGAAACTAAGGGTCAGACCTTTTGCTGGAAGTTTTGTTTTTGGCATTAATGAAGTAGGATCTGGCCTTTAATGTTCAACACTTGAACCAGCCAGGCTGCCTGAATCCTAATTCAGCTGTTAATACAGATTTGTAGCAGGCATAAGCACAGTGGGCTTACTGGGGCAGCTTTTTGCCCTTTTCCTCGAACAGATTTGGCAGATCCATAGATTGAAGGATTTCCCCTTTTCCCTTTCATCATTCTCTGTACAGGGAAATCTTTCCCTTCCCTTGGACTGCCAAGCAAGGCCCACACTCTCCTTTCAAGTCACCAGGGGACAGGGATGACACTTAGGTGATGAAAAAGGCAGCATGACTGAGCACACCTCTTGCCCAATCTACCTCCTTCCCACACACCAAATTCCCCTTGCTGGCAGTCAGAGTGATTTACCATAACACAAAGACTGTCTTGAATGCCATTAAAAATGCACGTGATGCCCAAAAAGCCTCAGGAGCAGGGAATAAGCAGTTCCTTTGTGGCTCACTTCCTCCTGGCCCCGACACGTGTTGTACAGACAATGCTCTGCTGCGCCACATTTGTGAGCTCTCAAAGTTGCATCTATTTGTTTTTTAATCTTAGTGATGTAGCTGCAGACTTAAAACATAACAGACATTTAGAAACGCTATGACTTTCCCTAACTGTCTTTAACAGTTTCAAGATAAGTCATTTTAGAAAGAATTACTTTAAACAGAGACTGCTCTAAACCAGACCTTTGTACTTCTCAGTTTTGCTTTTATCTTGGCACAGATGCTTACCCTCTCTCTAGCTGCTTTGTAGAGTTCATTATGCAAAGGCAAAGAAGCTACACTAACGTTGTAATTTTGTTTGGCAAGGTGAGCCGCAAAACATATGCTGTGTCATGCCTTTTTATTACTGTGCAAGAATTGCCAAAGCAGCCTAAAGGAGGAATCAAGGACATGATCGTTGCGAGGAAAAGAGGAAACGGTTCATTTTTACAACACTCAGGCTTGTAACCACTTGTGGTAGATAGTTTCAGAACCGGTTTACTTTTAAATTATTCTTACCAACTGACAGCAGCTTCAAAGTGACTTGTGTTTAATACCACCACTTTCTGATCCACATTGAGCCATTTTTCAGTGCCCTGGCGACCAAAGCCTTACCTGTGCAGTGGGCACTGCAGAGGCAAAGCCAGCCCAAGCCAAAAGAAAAATCCTCCTCAAGCAGGCACTGACATCCCTTTACCACTGCGTGGAGGGCGGCGTGTTGCACCTTATTCTGCTCACGCTCCAAGAGAAAAACCTATACTTCTCAGTCTAGACAACCTGTAATCAGGCAAGGGAAGAGCAGGTGAAGGGAACAATTAATGGGTGTGATCTCAGCCTCCTGCAGCCTGTCCTAAAAACCTCTGAGGACTGGCTTTCTGCGTGGGCATCTGTGGGAGAAGAGGTGAGCTCCCCCAGACCCACATCTCCTCTGGGGCTGCCCATGCCATAGGTGCACCACTCTGGCTCCCTACCCATACTGTGCTTTCATTTGAAGGGGATCAAGGAAATGATTTGGCTTAAAAATAACCCAAAAGATAAATTATTTTTAACCTGGTCCCAGATATAAGCTGCTGCACAGCCCCATGGCAGACATGGGTATGAGTGTGAGGCTCAAGAGAGGCAGAAGAAAGGTGCTGGGTTTTGCTATATAACAAAATGTTCCATTGCAACATCTCCCAGGTGCTTTGGTTGCAACTTCTCTGAGCCCACCTGAAACTCTGGAGACATCTTGAGAGAAGTGGCTGTGTGGAAGGAGGCCTGGTGTCCCCAGGGGAAGCAAACCCCAGGCATGGCTGGTGGCTGCCCACTCCACAGCTGCTGCCCAGACCCGGCGAGGATAGGTAGAGGTGGTGGGGAGGAAGAGGGGGTTACATAGTGGCAGCAAAGGGCACAACTCCCTTCACTGCTTGTGAACCTTTGGAGGGAGGAGGGAGGAGAAGAGGAAGGGATATTCATCTTATAGTGTAAAAAAGAGGTACTGAAAGCACGGCAACGCCAGTTGCTCGCTGCGTGCCGCGGAAACACAGGCAGCATCACCCTTTCCGTTAAAGCCAGGGTGTTCGTTGTGTGGTGTGGAGCAGTGACCACCCCAGCAGCCAGTCCCTTGTCCTGGCCCCAACGACCGCTCCTTGGCACAGGCTGGAGGGATCACCGGAGGGAGATGAGGTGGGAGACGTCTCTGGGGGTCATTACTGATCTGTCATCACAGGCTGTCTCCGGCACAAAGAGGTACTTCTATGAGCTGGGAAAACACCCAAAAAGGAGAACTGGAAATGTTTCCCTTTCCAGTCAGTTTGCTCACCATTAGCATTTTCATACCTTCCCTTTTCTAAGTAAACCCACTTTCTGTATGTCAGACTTCAAAGAAGTGATAATCAGCTTGAGGCAAATGCCTGTGGGAAATGGACAAGGCAAGAACGCCTTGAGAAATGCCCCAGCCCCAGGCTTGCACAGCCTAGGAAAGCAGAGGCTGGTTAACAATAATGGTGCTGGTGCAGAGATGCAGGGAGAGATGGAGAGGTTTGCAAGCTAGGGCTCTGAGAGTGACAATGCAGCAACATCCACGTGGTGGGAATGAATGAGAGGCAGGTTTCCTCAAAGACACAAACTAGACCTCGCTGTCCCACTTAGCGCTGCTTTCTTCCCCATGTATGACAGGTATTCGAAACAAGGCAGTGACACTAACCATGTTCTTTCAAAGGATGAAATGCAGAAGAAACTTTCCAACTATCACCTTTTTGTGATGCAAAGTGCTGGAGAGGCTGCTTCAGTAGGCCTGCCTTCTCCTCCCCAGGGAGGATGCAGAGGGGATGTCAGCCCCATGGGCAGGAGATGGGCTGCACAGAGCACCCACTCACAGCACATTTGCTGTGGCAGCCACTGTAGTCTCTGTGGATTTTGGAAAAAAGCAACCACTGTGGAAATCTGTCACCTAAATTTAATATCCTTTTGTCTGTGACAATATAGTCCTTTTGGGAAACTCAGTCCTGATAGCTAAAAATAAAGCAGCAGTGTGGAAATAGTGAGACAAACAGCTCTGCTCCTGTGTATCCAAACCAGCACACCTGGAGTCCTCAAAGTCCAGTTGCTCTCAGCCCAGACAAACTCCGTTCCTCACAGGAGAGCTGTGCTGGAAAACACTTCTAATTGTGTCCCAGCAGAACAGTGTCATCCACAGCGTTCACCTGTGGCTGATGTGGAGTTACAGTGACATCAGACTTCCCTATGGCTGCACCGGGCTATTTTAAATTCAAGGCAGGCATAAGACATGAGACAGTACATGTTGTTCACGTGGGGAAACTCCTTTATTAATATTCAAGCCTTGAGACTGGCCTAAGGTAGAGAGTTTTTCAGAGCACACAACACATTTAAAATGCAGACTCACCTTTAACACCTGAAACCTTGATACACCTAAAATCATTGGTGCACCTAAAGTCAGGCCTTCACAGGAACCCCATTTCCTCTGAGCACCAACAGTCTTAGCTTGTATGGGTGGAAATATTCTTGATCTGCAGTCATCAAAGGCTAATCTCTCTCAGAGAGAAAAAAAAAGCAACATCTCAAGAAGCTGCAGGACGTGTGGGGCTTAATTTTTACTACCTAAACAGTTATTTTAACCAATTCAATGGTATAAAAAAACCATGTTTCCATCCTCCTTTTGCCCTGGAAACACAGTTTAGAGGATTTAGAGGATACGTGGGTCTCCAGGCCATGCTGTGAGTGATTCATAGGGGGCTGGACACTGAGGTGACACATGCCCCCCAATGCCTGCATTGCTCCTGGTGACCCTGGCTGAGGCTGGAGGGCTGTGGTGGCCCCAGAACACAGCAGCTGGCCACCCGTTCGCCTGGTAGGGCCAGTGCCGAAGCAGCGTGGTGCAAAAGCAGCATGACGATGATGCAAAAGTAGCGTGATGATGCAAAAGCAGCACACGGGCGGTGCAGCTTGTGTCCAGGCGGTGCGGGCAGGGCAGGCAGCTGGGGCAGGAGCTGCATCCCTCTCTCACACGCCAAGTTGTCTCTGCCTGTGAGTCACAGCCCTGACTCATGAGCTGGTGTGGATGAAGCTGTAATTGAAGATGTTGCCGCCCACGCCTGTCCGCGCTGCTCCTCTCCTGGAGGTGGCAGAAGCGAACACGTACTTCGTCATCTGAAATACTGGACTAGACGCGCTAGTTCAAATCCCAGGTGAGGGCAGGTTAGGGTGAGTGTGCAGGCAAGCACACACCTTGCAGCAATAAACCTGGGGGAGGAGGTTTCCTCACCGACTCAGTGGCTGGGAGATACCTGCTGCTTCCATCAGCATGGCTCTCACACCTGCCCAAGCCCCTGGCCTGGCCCAGCACCCCAGGGAAGGTCTCTGCTCACCCCACTGCACCACGGGGGTCTTCTAGAACCTAAGGTCAGGGAAGGTGTTTGCCAAATGAATGTCTCAGTGCCCTAAGGCTTATAAGCACCATTTCTGTTGGCACTGGCATTACCCTGGAATATTATATATTATATACTGTGGCTAAAGAGCTAAAAACATTTGCACTGACATATCTTGAACTGAAATAGCCAATTAAACTAAAATAGCTTTGATTTAAGTGAAAATTAAACAAGTGGCAATACCCAGGATAAGATTGATCAGGATTATTTGTGAACTCCCAGTCACGTTTCTGTTGGAAGAGCCAAAATTTTATACCATGTGCTTATTCTGGCTCTTGATTTATTTTTTCTTTTTTTTTTTTTTTTTGCTGGCATTAAACCACCTGTTGTGAGACAGACCATGCCTTATCCAGCATAAAGGCAGCCAGTACAGTGTTAACTCGTCAACAATCTCTGAACAAATGGAAGCATGTATTTGTACGGGATCAGCACTTTGCACCAGGAAGCCACCGTGTTTGTGATACTTCATGAAAGCCATAAAGCCAGATTTTTTCCTTCTACCAGCAGCCCACGTGTGCAATGTTTTAACTGAAATGGTTTAACCTCGGCCCTTTGATTACGGCAGCACAACCCCTTCTCATGGGCCAGTCCTTAGCTTTGGGTTAGTCACCGCTTTGGGTTTACACTTTGGAATTTTATTTGATGCAGGAGCAGATAAGTGATACATCTGCTCTGTCATATTCCACCACCCCTAGCATCTCTCCCTTTGTTCTTTTTGCCTCTTAACTGCCGTGTTCCCTCTGCAGAGGTCCCTGCCCTCTTCTCATGGGCCAGTCCTTAGCTTTGGGTTAGTCACCGCTTTGGGTTTACACTTTGGAATTTTATTTGATGCAGGAGCAGATAAGTGATACATCTGCTCTGTCATATTCCACCACCCCTAGCATCTCTCCCTTTGTTCTTTTTGCCTCTTAACTGCCGTGTTCCCTCTGCAGAGGTCCCTGCCCTTGCCTGGCCACTTACCCTTTTTTCCCAAGCCTGCCTCTGCCCACCTCTGCTTCTGCAGGAGAGGCAACCAGTCACTAGCGTTTAGCAATGCCCTTATTGTCTACTGATTTTAATTCCCTCGCTCAGAATTAATTTCCCCTTTGTTTGCCTGCACCAGAAATGTCTGTGAAATTTGCAACGGTTTCTCCCAAAATGAGAAAAGGGAAGAGAGACTCCAGCCACACATGTGGCAGCCCTGGCCATCCCACCCCGCTCCCCTCCCTGCTTGCAGCTCCGGCAGCAAAGGCAGGGCTGTGCGTGCTGAGTCACTGCCTGGGGTTAACACGCTCCAGCCTTACGACAGCAAACACTCATGAGTGGAACACAAGCAATGCTGACAGCGAGCAGGGCATGGCTAATGCTGATTAAAGGCCAGCTTCTGTCTTTGGGGAAAAACGATGGAGAGGGAGCAGGGGTTGGTGCCCAGGGCAGCCTCAGCGCTCTCCTGGTTGACTCAGCCAGAATTGCCTCACAGGTGCTGGGGGGAAGCCCCTGCCCTGCCCCATGCCGCCATCCTGCATGTGGGTCTGGTGTCTGCAGAAGTAGCCCCAGGCTGGTGTGAGCTGGGCAGGATGAGGCAGGCAGGGCAAGAGAAGGCTCCTGCCCACGCTTGCGCACAGCCAGTCTCCCAGCTGGGACAGACATTTGCTCGCTGGGGTAGCGTGCTTGCAAAAGAAGCTGTGACATGAAGATTTACATTTCCTTCCAATGGATATTAAGCCAAATTCCACATCTTGGTTCCAGGGTGAATGAGGACGGTCAGACACATTGGTTCAGAGAACAGAAATGTAGAGACAAGGCCAAACGCTGATGCCTTCCTCCAGAGGGGATGGAGTGCCTGGCTGCTGTGCAGCTGCGCTGCCTTTCTAGCAATCAGTTCAGCAGAAAGGGAGGGAGGAATTGCAGCCCTGCAGACTACTGGGGGTTTTTAAATCTTTGCTTGGAGGGCTCCCCCGGCAAAGCTGTTCCCTGAGGTCAGTAAGTCTAGAGAACAGTGCCTGGTGAACAGATACCCTATGACTCTTTTGCAAAGCTCCTCTGCTGGGGGAACATGAGTTGTCTCTGTGAAATACTGCTATTGCCCTGGGAACACATGCTCTGAGCATGGGGCAGGAAGGAAAGAGGCAGCCAGACCTTCCCACCTTCTGGCATCTGCTTAAAAAAGGGCAAGGAAGTGTGTTTAAATTCTCTTTTATTTTTCTCTTGGTTGGCTAGGCTCATCCTGGGCTGTAGTTGGATGGCACCAGCCAGATTGTATGTCTGGGTGGTGTGTCCTGGGAGACTATATCCCAGTGTGGTCCTCCAGCACTGCCCAGTACCTCCATCCTGACTACGGGACTGCTGCAGCTGGTCTGTTAAGGTACATTAGCACCAGTGCTGGCTTTCCAGAGCAGTTTGCTCTGGTTTTGCCCAAGCTGGTCAGCCCCTGCAGCAGGCAGCAGAAGCATGAAGTGCAGCCAGGCCACGGCAAGCCATCCCCAACACTGGATCCAATGCCTGGAGACAAGTGTCCTAACCCTGCCAGGTTTGCTCCTTACTGGCATCCATGCCATGTGAGCTAATCCTTCCTGGTGCATACCAAACCCTCCCTTTTCCTTCCCAGGGAAAGCCGTCAGCCTTCTTACCCAGATGTGTTGTCACTGGGTGGCTGAGCTGGCACCCATGAGGAGACAGGGACGGCCACCACTGCCCTGAGCTGGGCTTTTGGGGTGCACGGGGAGGCCGGCATTGGGGGCTGCCCTGGCTCACACCTCGGCGGCTTCCTCTTCAAACCTAACAGACCCTTGCAGCAAAGAAACAGAAACCAAACCAGAAAAATGAGGAGGCTGCAGGAAAGTCTGCTGGTGGACTGCTGCTGGGTACTGCTGACTCTGCTGGGGCTCCTGTTCATGCCAGGACCTACCTTTACTGCTGTTTGTGGCCTCCTCACGTTGCCTCTCCAGCAGGAAGGCAAGCGGTGACCACTAGGGATATTACTGCATGATGGGAAAAGCAGCTAAAATAGCAGCTGGGCGTGATGCTGAAGATGTTGTCTTCCTACAGTGTCCTTAACACAAATACTCTTATGGAAAATGAATCAGCCCTCTTTGGGCTTTTTTCCAGGGGCCCCTCTGACTAATTCTGCCCAAAACATCCAGGCTGACCCTGCACAACAGCGTGACGGTGGCAGACGGGACTTGCTCACGTTTGGGTGGAGGCAGGGAAAAACTGTTTTGCAGGCCTGCCCAAAAAAATCTTCAGTCTGACTCTGCCAAAAACCACACCAAACATATGGTAAATTAAATTGCAAGGAGCTGGCTTGGACGGTAGGAGTGTTTCAGCACTGTGGACTGCTCGTTAGCTGGCCTGAGTTGTGTTTGCATGGCTTTAAGCATCTCCATATTTAAGGAAGAGAAGGCAAAGAAGAGGGCAATGCCAATTTTAGAGGGTGTGCTTTTGATGCTTCTCCATGCACATCATTTTTATGATGATGTTAGCGTAGTCCCAACGCTTGTCCCATCCTGCAGCTAAGAGCAGCAACAACGTTGCAGAAGGTTTCGCCTCCTCGTACAGCAACAGACTCCCCAGGAAAAGCAGACAGAAGAGTTTTCTCTCTCAGAACAGGAGCTCTGCCTACTTCACCGTCTGAATGTCCTGAATGTTTCATGGAGCTGATGAAATCATGTACAGACGGGATCCATCTTAACAAAGGCTTTTATTCACAGGGCAGGTTTCTCTGCCATATATCTTCGGCCACATTCCAGCCTGTATAGCCATATCAACCACGTGTATCCAGAGAGCCAGAGAAATTTCCAGGCAGATATTGGACACAGAGATGCTCTGCCCCTGCTGCTGTGTGCAGTGTGACTTCCTCATGGAGATGCAGAGATGCTGCATGCTGCAGCTTGGAGCCTGACCCTTCTCCAGCCCTACCCAATCTCCTAGCTTCTTCCATTTGCCTGGAGGCCGTAGCATCCTGGTGCTTTATTGCACTGGCAAGGGGCTTTTGTAAGAGAGGGCAGGGAGGCAGATACCTCAGATATCTCAGAGCTGCTGCCCTGCTCTTGCCACAGCCTCTGACTCCATGTGCACACCTTCCCAGGGCTGAGCAATCGCATAAGCCGACGGGATGACCAAATCCCAGGTAATCTGTTTGTTCAACAACCTTATCTGGACAAGAAAAATGGAAGACTGATCAAAATTGCAGAGCAAACTTTTGGGCACAGTCCAGCAACATGCAGTAATAAACTCTTCCTCCTGCTTTTCTTTTTCACCGTACATTCAGTGCTCAGTCCGTACTGCCTTAGAAACATCTCACTAGCTGCCCATGCTCAAATGAGAGCAACAACAGCAACAAAAGGAAATATATAGAGGGATGGCTTAAGTGAGTTTGGAAATTGTTTCTCATATGAAACACGCCTTTACTCACAGACACAAAAAGGCATCAAAATTCCCTGCCTCTGATGTAAACAGCAGAAAGAAAAAGTAATCTGGAAGGACAGGATGATTCACGCTGAGGACCTGACTCGTAATATTCATCAGTGTTGAAATTGCTTCTGCAAGATGACTACATGTGAAAGCAGCACCAGTGAAATCCCAGCTTCTGCCATGAGAAGTATCATTAACGGCAAAGCGGTATGGTGAGGCTCCAGTGCCACAACCCTTGCTCGAGTGAGTAATCATAAGTTGTCCGACCAGTCCCAGCTAAAACAGCAGTGTCATTCAGGTAAGACTGCTTTACGTAAGGGCAGCAGCAGCAGACTGGAGGACGCTCAGGCTTTGCACCCCTCCTCAATAGCAGAATACGAGGTTTTTTTCCTCAGTCTTGCAAAAATCCCTTATGAGGGTTTCCTCACAAAGATGCTGCCCCATGTGAGCACATGAAGAAGCCTGGAAAATTTGGCCAGTCTTTCCCTTTATGTTAATCACCCTGGCCCAAGTGGTAACAGGGCACAAAAGGCCATGCTGACTTTATGCAATGTTAGGAGATACTTTCCCCTGCATATTTGAATCTGTTTACTTAATCTTGCAGGCCTTTACCCATGAATATTAAATTCCTTGATCACTATGCATTAGGAGTCATCCTTGCACCATCTGTTTGTATTTGTCGTCTAACCCTTGTAAATAATAAAATGTACTTTGTTCTCAAGTTCATGGATCCTAGCAGGAGAGCGATTACCATGGAGGAAAAGTACTGTGTGAAACTATTGGCAGCAGCAGGACTCTGCTTTAGCTCCCTATCTTGCCAGTATACAGTAAATAAACAAAAGCCAGAAACTACCCCAAAGAGGGACTTCCTTGAAGTCCCAGAAGAGATGATGGAGGGGTCCACACCCCTGAAAGCGATGTGGGTGCCCTCATCTATGCTTCTAAAACAAGGCAACGTCAGAAGAGAAGGCAGGCTGCACTTCAGGGGAGCAGCCTTTCTGAACACCAGGCATGCAAGCTACCCTGCTCAGGCAAAAATGTAACTGGGCTCAACTGGAATGGCTGTGGCTGTTTAATGGGGCAGTCTGGGCAGCTGGCCTGGGCAAACTCTCTAAGGAGTACTGGCAGAGATGAAACAACTGAGGGAAAAATGGGTAAATGAGCAGATACGCAAAGTTGCTCTCTCATCTGGGAGTGCTATTAAAGAAGTGAAATAGTCACCCATCAGCTGAGAGGTAAAGTTCAGGGAAGGCTAGGCAAATATCAAGGGAAACATTGACAAAATGCAGTTGTTACGATATAAAAGTAATCCTTAGAGGGAGCTCTGCCTGAAAATTTTATTAGATCATGCAATGAGGACAGCCCTGACACATATTTCCGAGGTTCAATTTCAACTTTATCAACACAGATAAATCTGCACTTTCCCCAGGAGAGCGGTCCCGTGAATAAGACAGAACATGCTCCACAGCTGAAGACCTCTGTGAACAACAAAAGCTGGCTGGCAAGCTCACCTCACATGCACGGTCCTTTGCTGGAGCTGGTCAGAGACATACCTTGCAGCAGACTCACAATGATTTACATCGCCTGAGGATTTGCCTCTCTGTGCTTTTATAAATTAACCTATATGCCAGGCAACTATCAATAAGTGCTCAAATTGTTGCCATCTATTCAAAACCTAATGTAGCTGGCTAAAGAAGGACTCGTTCAGGAGATTAAATTGAGTCATGTTATTTCTATCCAATGTGTTGGTAGCAACAAATTTAGGCAAGAAAATAGTTGCCAAATATTTGTTTAATTGGACACTCTGCTCGGCCTTGCAAATATCCTACACTAGGAGGTTACCTATTAAGTGATAGACAATATATCTTGTTAATTGTTAGAGCATGATGACCTTAGACTTTGCCCAGGTATTTAATAACACCATCTGCTGTCTAGGTCTGCAATACTATTATTTTTACATGAGGATTACTCTTCTTGTTTCACAAACAAGACTGTAATAACAGTGCTAAAGGAGAGCAAAGCAGTGTGGTATTTAAAACCAATTGTCCAAGTGAAACATACAGGAGGTGCAGCTCACCCAAAAAATCCCAGATGCATTGTCTTGAATATGGAAATCCCGATGTGCTGAAGGCTGAGGGGCTGTGATCCAGCCTTGCGGACTGCACTCAGGAAAAACTCTTGTGACTTGACCGAGAAAGGGCCTGGAGCAAAATCCACCCTTGTGCAGGCTACTGGAGGGTTCGCTCTTTCTGTTGCCGTTGCCACTTCCTTCCCCAAAACAACAGCAATGGTCCAAAGGCCACCATTTAGGAATCGCTGTGCCTTCAGATCTTTTTCTTATTGATAACATTCTCTCAAAGCACATGCATTTAATGCCAGACAATCACATTTATCTGGTTTTATATCTGTATCTATAAAGAGTTCAATCCTGTTCTTGCTGACAGTGATATGATTTTTGGCTTTGGCTTCTTAGAGAATTTAGGGGAGGGAAGAAAACAGTGAATTTCCCTGTGCAGCTGGTGTCTTCTGATTAGTGTTTCCACTGCCTTGTGCAGCCTGGGGTTTCAATGTAAAGCCATTCCCTCTGCAGTAGGAACCTGAGCCTACTGGATTCAGTGACAAAAGTCCTGACAACTGAGATGAGTCAGTTTCTCACTCTGGAATGATGCAATTCTTGTGCAAATAGTCTTTCCTTCCTAATAAAGAGAAGCTGAAACCTGGTAGCTGGTGAGCTGCCAGATTATGGAGGAAGCATTAGAGGTGTGAACACCAAAGTGCTCCAAAACACAAGGCAAAGAGAAACAGCCCAGACTGTACTTTAAATTCAAGAGCATATTTGCACTGTGGATTTTAAAAATGTTTTTATTTTGTTGCACCGCTTATTGGTGCCTATCACCCTAGTGTATGTATGAGGGAAACAACGATCATGAATACCCCACGCTCTCCAGCTTAATTCCTCCATCAGACCTAAGAGGAGGAGTGCTTTACTTGGCACTCTGTTGCAAGAGAGGTCAAATATGAAACCAAGCATATGAATGTAATTAGGAGGGTATGTAAAATATGGGGGCTGGATGTCTTAACAGTGTCCGAAGCAGGCATGTCTTGACATGCCGTTTGTTAAAGAGGATTTTAAGTATTCCAGTCTGTTGGACAGTATATCTGGTTACATCTGAAAAAGATTTCTTAAGTCTTTTGCTCATATGATTTTTCTTATATTTCAGGTGTGCAAGTTTGATTCTGAAACCCCACCGTGCAGAAATATTCACCTCTTTTTGAAGTATGTGAAAAAATATCTCTTTGTTACCAATGCTAGTTTTGGAAGATGATGTGAAAAAGTCTAGATTCTTCCCATATTTTCCTTGTACCAATTCTGAGGCAAAGAATATACATATATAATATATATTCTTTATATATTTATATATAGATATATATCCTTCAATGTTATGGAGTTATATATATATGCGCTATCTGAAGGTGCATATAGCAGACTGCAATGTTTGGGGTTTTTTACCATTTGTAAACAGAGAAACTGGTATGTTCATATTGTACATAGTTGAGTAGGGATTCTTTCTGTTTGACAAGAGAATAGCTAAAATCTGTGCCAAACCTATTTACAAAAACCTGTCTCTGCCTTTTGCCTACAATTTGCATTTTCTTTTAAACCTTTCCAAGTGAAGCAGTAGGCAAAACCCCCGGCAACTAGAAGTATGTGCAAGGATGCAGAAAGCTTTAGAATACATTTCCACACCCTGCTGACCTATTCACCAAAATGTCTGCCAAAACACATAACTCTCAGTATAAAACAAAATTCAGAAGAAAGAACCTCACTTGCATTAACCTACTTCTTTCCAGTTTGCATGCCGCCACAGGCTCTCCCAGCAGAAGAGGAGCTGAGCCCATTACATGACTCTTCTGTTGTTCCTAGGAGCTTTCCCAGATCCTCAGTGGATGAGGGGCACTGGAAGTAGCAACTCTTCTTCAGCAACAGTGATGGGTCAGCCTGGGACGCTAAGCCGAGCTGAGCAGACATGATGGTCCTCTCGAGGAGGTGGTGGTGACCTGTCAGCTGCATATTCTCCTGACCTCACATTAACCAGTGCTGCACCTGATCACGTTGGGCAAAATGCCGCCCTGGTACAAATTCAGTGATTTAGTGGAGCTGCCCCTTGGGGGGGTATTGTGCCCACTGTCTTCATTGATTTCCTGAGGTTAGGTGTGGTGAGTGATACAAGGTTTAGTTGTGCCCAGCTCCTTCTTTTCCTGGCTCTCTCTCTGTTTGAAACACCACTCTGGTTCAGGAGCATCGTGCAGACTCAGGCTGAGTTTCCCACAATCCCAGGGAATGTTTGTGGAGCCATAAAATTGACAGCAAGGGCTTCAAATGAAATGTGGTCCCCCAAACTGAAGTAGACATGAGAGTATCTTTCTCCCCTCACACCTGCATCCCATGTGCCAATTTTCCAGATTTTAATACAACCCCCCATTTTATATTCTGTGGGCACACATATAAATGTATACACACACACGCGCGCGCGGAGCATGTTATGTAGCAGTTAAAATCCAGGCCTGATAAGAACAACAAATAAGAAATCATGCTGTTAATTAAACACTTTTATAGCACTACTGAGCCATAAGGCTATCCTTCTGCAGTGAAGAGGAGAAGCCCTGTGCAGAGATTTCCCCACCTTATTTATTGGTGATGGAGGCTGGGTTGCTATCCCACTCTGCAGGAGATGGAGCCCTACTATCAAGCTCCTCAGGCCCTGGTAGGAAATCAGACCCACTTCAAGTGACCCCGTGTCCCTAGGGAGCCCCATCAGCCCATGTGTCCCACCCTCCTCGCAGGTGTGCCCTCTGGCAGCTCAGGGAGGGGTGGCACAGCTGGTGGTGGTTGATGGGACAAGTGCAGGTGCAGCATGAGTGTCTCCTGTGGCTGCTGCAAACCAATGCCACTGCTGAGATCCCTCCCTGGCCACCCATCCCAACCTGCTCCCTTTTGCCCCAGGAGCATCCCTGGAACAGTGGGATGGGGGCACTGGGTAGCTTTAGCTGCCCCACAGCTGTTGGACTGCCAAATTTGCTCCAATCGAGGTTGGGAAGAGCGAGACCAATTACTTCGGTGGCAGCAGCAGTTCAATATGCTTGCCAAGGCAGAGCCGCGGGTGTACTGCACGCTCTGCTCTGGTAGCTTACCCATGCCCAAGGCCATCTGGATCAAACACAGGATGAGATGGAGCCCATGAGACCAAAGCCAAGCTCCTCTCTTCAGTATGGCACTCTGGGGCGGTGATGTGGCCTGGTATTATGTAAGATTTAACAAAAGCTGTATAACAAAACTATTTTAAGGAAGAATGTTAATTGAAGACTGAGTCAGGCTGCAGCTAGCGCAGAGATGTTTCTGAGAGGCTTGTGCCCTTTTTCATTTGGTCTGTATTTTTTCCACTTAATTATAATGTGTGTGGAATGGCAGTTAGCAATAATAGTAACTGGCAGAGGGAAAATGGATGATGAAGGTGATCCTCCTCTTGCCTCTGGATCAGCCACTGAAACTCATCCCAGATATCCGATATCCCAAAGTTATTCGCCTCTGAGGTTGCACAGGGCATATGGGAAGTGAAGCAGAGGACCTTCATCTGACTCTTGGGCCACACCTCCACTGCGGCCAGGGAGACAAACGGAGGGGCCCCAGTCAGCACTACTTAACTAGTCCTTGCTGAAATCTACACTGGCATGGTTCTTCTCCCCAAGGGGGGGTTAAAGGAGGTTGGACATGTCTGCCCATGCTTCACCAAGCTCCCATGGGGTGCCATGAGGTCTGACACAAAACGACAGCAGTGTCCTCCATGCTGGCTGCCGTTGGCATAGCCTCTAAAGGACTCTCTGAGCAGGCCATGGAGCAAAGAGGCAGCTGCCTGGTGCTCCTGATCATGATGAAGAAACAGTGTCATGAGACGTGTTAGGGAGAAGGTTGTTGAGGGACGCCTGTCTGGCACTTTCCAAGCATACGTGTGAGACCCCTGAATCAGCAGCAAGTGGCAGATCCGTAAGCAGCCTCTGCCTCTGCTGCTGCCCCAGCGAGCTCACCGGCACAGCCATTCTTCAGGCATGACACAGGACCTTGGCAGGTCCCATTAGGAAGATGACTGGCCCTCAGTCCCTCATCCAGTCCCGTCTGGGAGACTAAGTGATACGCAAGTCCCAGCCTTTGGCAAGTTCCTTTAATGACTCAAATCCGGGGGAGAAGACTGAGTTTAATTGCCAGTTCCAGCACAGGTCTACCAGTTACTAATGTTGCTGGTCTTCTGTTTATCAAACATGAACTCAACCTCAGGCACCTCTTCCTGGAGCTTAGCATGAACGGGAGGGATGTAGGTGCCTGGAAAGGGATACGTGTGATTTTTTTGCCTGAAAGTACAAGTGGACAGGATGAGGTAATGCACTACAGCTCTGCTGTTTAAGTTTATAAATATATCATTAATGCCTAAAATTGTAGCATTGCTACACAGGAGCATACTATGCATACGTCAGAATGTACAAGAAGATAAAAATACCTCTTCTACTTGTTTTTACTTAGCATATTAGACAGCAGTGAGCAAAAAGAAAAGGCCTGGGGCTGAAGCACAGCAAAGAGCATTTGCCCCGACTCTGACTGCCCCGGGGTGCTCCCTGAGGGGCTCCCTGCAGAGAAGGGGTGCTGCCTGGACATCAGGAGGAGAGAAAGGGAGAGGAATGAGAGGGAGTGGTGGGGGAGAGGGGGCAGAAACAAATTTCATTTGCATTTTACGTTTCCTCAGATTTGGGCACACTTCTGTTAACTCTTGTTATGCTGCAAAACTGAAATAAGATAGCTGCAATGACTAGCAGAAGTGTGAGCACGCCAACCATATCTCAACATGCCTGGAACAAACCAAGGCTGCAGCCCAATGCACT
>NW_010319940.1:152073-152480 GCF_000700745.2 Antrostomus carolinensis
CCTGATAGAAGAGCGTTCTGTTCAAGAGGCTCTCCTGTAGCTCCATATGTTGCAGTGTTTTCCCCGAAGAGCAGCACCCTGAGGCTGGGGGACAAGGGGGCATGGGCAAGAAGGGCACCAGCACGGTGTGTCTTGCTAACCAGCAAGGTGAGTGCCAGCGTTCGGCGCCATTGCTAGGCAATTGAAGAGGAAATCCATCTCCCCTTTCTTCTCTCCCTTCAAGTCTCCTTGAACTAGCCAGTCTGCGTGTAGGCCAAACCCATTGGCACCTGCCCCCCAGAGCCCCCATCCCCTCTAGGTACATGTGCCCCACAGGGAGGACAAGGCAACCGCCAGGCCAGCAGAAAAGTGGGATTGCAAAACTGCCCGTGCTGGCAGGAAACCTTGAGGTCCGCAGACGCAAAGCA
>NW_010319940.1:152523-153282 GCF_000700745.2 Antrostomus carolinensis
AAATTGGGGGGCCTGGCGGCTGCCAAGGCAGGCAGGGAGGGCTTGAGGGACAGCCGTCTCTTCTGGTGGGCCCAGGAGGTGACTTGCCAGCTGGAGCTGTCAGTGAGCGCCAGTTTGCTGCTTCGGGGGGACATTTTGGTAATGCAGGAACTCCCACGCTGGAAATTACTTTAATAGCTCTGGCTTCAAGAGGTCTGGGCCTTGGTTTTGACTTTTATTTCATGTGAGGACCTCGCCAACAACTCCCCCAAACAGGGAAAAAAGCACTTCCCAGCCTGAACTCCCCAGTCCAACTGAGACACCTCTCAGTGCCCGCTCCCTGGAGTGCCTCTTCTTGCTTTGCTCAGGCCCACCAGCCCTTCAACACATGCAGAAAGGGAAGCTCTGCCCCTTCTCTGCAGCTTGCCAGTGCTTTGCAGGCTGCATCGCTGTGGGCTCTGGGGGATGAAGCACAGACAAGGAGTACGACCAGCCAGGGGCTTAAACAGAAGGAGTTTTAAAGCCCTCCATAATTTTTTCAACAGACGATCTGTTTCTGCTCTTATTTTGTACTGTTTCCTGTGAAGTCCTCACCCCTGTCCAATTTTCGGAGGGTGTTTGGAAGCCTGTTGACTCCCGCACAGAAGGCAGGGAGCAGAGCCGGCGCGGTGTCACAGAGGGGTCACGGCTTCCCAGGCTTCCTGTTTATTTTGGGAAGGGGTCACCCGGCCGGCCAGCCACTCTGCCCGCGCTCCGGGAAGCCCCCGGCCGCTGCATTCC
>NW_010319940.1:153311-156886 GCF_000700745.2 Antrostomus carolinensis
CAGACAATTGCGGACTGTGGCTCGCAATGCTGAGCGCCAAGGCGGGGTGTAAATGGGATAACCCGACATGCCCATTTACCCAGCCTGGGGATAAGGGGCGGAAGCTTTTCCACATCAATTGCCCTTTCTTCTGTCATCTGGAAGTATCCCTCTGAAGTTTTTATTTCTCTTCAGAGGGTAGTACCCTCTGAATTTCTCAAGTATTTCCATGATCTTTTCCTCACTGCTTTTTTTCTACTGCTACTTGAAAAGAGGGCATACAGTCAATTGCTCAGTTAAAAACAAAACTGTTTCCTCTTTTAAAGAAAGCGTGCAATTTTTGCTCCAAACAGCCTAGGGTAGAGCCCACCAATGGAGCAGAAGCTGTAGCACCCAGGCTCTTGCTCGCACAGCAACTCCCTGGTAACTAGCCCTGCCCAAAAATCATAGCAGAATGGTAGCATGCATAGCACCTCCATATTTTGGAGGTTACCCATGAACTAATGGCACAACAGTGTCCTGCTGCTGCTTCCATTTTCTATGCAGGCTCTGCTTAGGTGGTGCCTCACAGCTCTTCAGAAGTTAACACCAAACAGCAGCGCACAACACAGCTGTCCTCAAGGAGTTAATAAGAGGCCCCCATGTATGGCAAAAGGCAGACACTGAGTAGCTGCTGGAGTCCCTCGCAATCCTCTGGCACGTCCTGTCTCACAGGGAGCTACTGTGGAGACCTCCCTCCGGCCCATTTTTCTGCCAGTGTCTCTGTCAGCTCCTGCCATCACCAGTCGGCTCCAGCCTCCAGAGCAGGACAGACATCAGCACACTGCTGGTGAGCGGCTCTCAGGGAAGTGTGCTCTCCTCCTGCGAGCGTGTAAGCACACATGGCTTTACATTCATCGTGCTGCTCCTGTGAACAAAGTTAGAAGTGGTTGTAAACATCTGCAGGATCAGTGGCTTACCATGAGCCTGTCCAAAGCCTGTTTATGTCAACAAGCTGTGCCTGCTGATACTCCTGTTTTCATCAGTATCTTTTTTTCCCTATGGCACTAAATTTTTCCCTATGGCACTAAATAAAACACTGTTGGATGGGGATTTTTCTTTTTCTCCAAGATTTTCCTCTTTTTACTGTGCCTTAAGGCTGGTTTTGGGACCAGCATCAACGTGAAAGCAAGGCATCACCTCAGCTGCTGTTTGAATTGCACATCTCAAAAGCCATACCTAAAATGTGGGCGGGGGTGGGGGATTCACTTTCAAAATGATGGATTGTTTTAAATGAAAATCAAAAGTTTCAGTGTTTCTAAAATGGCCACCAGTAGCTCACTCTTGCAGGCAAACATGAGCAGCCGTCTACAAGCAAGATCCGGCAGTTGCTTTAGGGGCTTTTGAACTGTTAGCAAAAATAACATAACCTTCACCTAGGCAAGAAGCTCACTGAAACCCAGGTTCATTTAGCTTTCTGGAAATTCCTATGGAGCAATCTGCCATCTCCAGTAGGAATGAAAATGGCAGAGATGCCATAAAATCCGGAGGTGCCTCGCAGTGGAGGCAAGGCCTCTCTGTTCCTACCTGAACTCTCCTCTCAGTAGACTCTACAAACACAACAAATATTTAATGACCAAACTCCCAGCCATGCACCTGCAGAGGCTGTAATCTGCCATCAGGTTTCTGCAGGTTGAGCTGGCAGGTCTTGCTTTCAGCCACAATGGCGCTGCTTTGCTGGGCTCCTTGGCCCAAAATCACCTGCATCTAACCAAATCCAAAACTTCAAGGACTATTCTCAGCCTCTCCTCTCTCAGTTCTGGGAGAGCAGCCTCCATAATTCATTATGGATCAAAGAAGGAGAGGTGGGAGCACCCTCCAGCATAATCACCCTTCCCATCTTAGCTCTGGCCATTTCGCTACTGCTCTGCAGGACTGCTGCCCCAACAGGAAGATGCAAATAAGGCCTGTGGAGGAAGCAGTGCATATCTGCAGGAGAAGGATGTAGGGCAGCCCTCAAGCAGGAGAGAAAGAGTAATGCTGAGAGCACAGGGAAACACGTGAGGAGCGCTGGTCTGGACACAGAAGGAAGGACATGGAGGATGGGTATGTGGGTGAAATGCAGGATGGGGACACAGCTCTGGGACAAGGGGCTGCACAAGATAGCTGCCACCACTGCTAAGGAAAGGCAGGAAGGGGAATAGAACCCCGCAGGGAGGGAGAAGCAGTGAAACAGCAAGATCTCAGTGTGGTTCACTGAAAAAAGCCAAAAAACACAGGTTAGAAGGGGCTTACCATGGCATTGATGTGGGGGTGGCAGACAGAGTTCACCTTAAAGAACCACCCCGCTCCAACCTCTCCTCTCCCTTCCTCCCCTCAACCATGACATTGCGCACAACCAGGACAAGGCAAAGGCCTCCCGCACCGTGCTGGGTCCCCATTCCTGCCACCATGGTGCTCCTCGGCCAGACACTGCCCAGACCTGCACAGCCCCTGTGCCGCATCAGGTGTCCTCCAGCACTCACTGCTCCTATCTATAGCACCGGCGTGTCATAGCGAGGGGCGTTTCACAGAGATTGGGCACAAAAGGATGGTTTCTGTTTCCAGAAAAAAAAAAGGAACAAGAAACAAACACGTTATCTGTTCGATTCCTGTGCAGTTACTGCTGTAACAGTCAGCAGCTTTGAGGACTTTTTTTATTTTTTTGTATGTGTGTGTGATTTGATACATAAACCACATTTCCTATGTAGCACTGCCACTAATTTTTTATCAGTTTTTTTGACACTGAGCTCAGTAACGTGGGGGGGGGGGGTTGCCTTTTCCACCAGAATGAATTCAAAGGCAGCAAACGCGGCAAAAACAGAACGCTGCTCATCTTGACTTTTCCAAGCAGCTAGTTTTCATTAGAAATAAAGGAAAATGAATACAGATCACATTTTCTGTCCTGCAGTTAAAAACCTGCCATAGCTGAAAGCTTCGCTTTCTTCTTCCCCTGAAGCCTCACTCAGCGAGCACTCCAGCTCTGATCTGAAATGTGCAAACACACTGTTTCTTGGCTTTCCACCAGTATATATAAATATATGTATTTTTTTCCTTTGGAGAACCTGGAGGCTAAAGCAAGAGGGCAAAGGAGTACGTGACTAAAACATCCAAACTTCCTCTTTCATAAGCCATCACATGATGAAGTGCAATTACAATTCCTGCCTTGTCCCTGCCAATTGCAGGCGCATTGCCTCACCCGAGAAACCCGGCTTCTTCCCCCTGTATGTGTGTCTCTGTGTGTGTGTGTGTGAGTGTGTGTGTGGAGGCAGCAATCGCTGCAGCCGGCTTGGCGAAGCTCCAGCTCCGGGCTGGAGAAAGAGGGCAGTGGGTGGAAGACGAAAACAAAGATCTGTTTACTTAGCATGCATGGATAAAGCGTCTTTCCAACCAGGGAGGGGAGGAGGGAAGAGAAACAGCTTTAAAGGACTTTGATGCAATGTGAAAGGAGAGTTGCTGGGGAAAAGCGAGCCGATCTTAACCCTTGGCTCTCCGGGGGCACGTCGGGGCCACGCCGCGGCCAGCACGTCCCCTTCCCCTTCTTCCTGCCCCCCTGCCGGCTGCTGCCGAACGGGTAC
>NW_010319941.1:0-8950 GCF_000700745.2 Antrostomus carolinensis
GGGCAGGGCCCTGTGGCCACTCAGGACAGGGACAGGCAGTGAGTGGGTGACAGGTCCCTTGCTGGGAGCTCCATGGGGTACGATCCTGCACAGCACAGGACACTGGTGTGTGTCCCCAAAGTCTGGCAGATGGGGTGCTGGAAGAGAGGCTTTACTGGCCACCTTTCCAGTTGCCACTGGAAGGGGACTGGTCATTTAGTGATAGTAACAGCTTGGGTGGGAGTTGGCTACTGTCCTGGGCAGAGGGGACTTGCTGGGCAGGCAGGTCCCCACCAGTGGCCCTTGGGAGGAGATCCTCGTCAGAGCCAGGGGAGACTGGCTGGGGGAGGCTCCAGCTGGGAGCGGCCAAGCAGGAAGGAGATGAAAAAAAAAGATCCGGGTGACCAACTGCTTCTTCTTGGTGGGTGGAGGACATAGCATAGCCCCATGGGTGCTGTGACAGGTAGAGCAGAAGTTCTATCAAAGTGTGGGGACACTCCTTTAGAGGTGTCCCAAGAAGTTGGCCCACTTGGCCCACTCTTCTGAGCGAGGAAGTGTTCTGCTGTGACCAGCCCTCTGATGGCTGTGTGGTGGCTCCGTCTGGGAGAAGAACAAGGACCAGCACGTGTTTTGCTGTCTTCCTTCTGCTCCAAGCCACTCACTTCGCTTCTCTTGGAGGCAACAGCATTGTCCAGGAGGCTTCTAGCCCAGCAAGAGCTGCTTTGCCACCTCTGTCCCCAAGGACTGCAGTGATGCCCGTGCCATCCTGTGTGAGTGGGCTGGTCCCCTGAGACCCGGCATTGGGGTCAAAACATAGGTCCTAGAGGACTTCAAGGTCCTGGAAATGGCCTGTTCCCATCTGGCTGTCAGAGGGTGACTTTGACTTAACAGCTCAGGGAGTGAACCCCAGGAGAGGGGACAGAGCTGTAGGAAGCCCAGTTAAAACCTCCTGCTCTCTTTTTGCCTGCCGATGGGTTCCTGTGGTGCGCAAGGGCTTTTTGGTGACTCCAAGTAAGCAAACAGTCTCAGGCACCGTGATGCTTTTTCTGGCTTCAGTTGGAGAAACAGGGAAGACTCAGGCGTCCTAAAGTGTTTAAAATTTGCAATCTCGGCCTCCTCAGGCGGCGTGTAAACACCCTTATCTGAGCTATGTTAATAAATTGCCCAGTTGTTTGGAGGGCTGCGCAGAGCATGTGACTGTTGACAGTGGGTCACAGCTGAGGGTTCCTGCCAGCTGGAGAGAGAAGAATGCAGCTTTGCTGCTAGTGAGGGTGGAAAACAACCACCTCTGGGACTGAACTGCTTGAAAGGAGGGTGGAGAGGTGGGGGTGGGTCTGTTCAACCAAGGAACAAGTGACAGGACAAGAGGAAATGGCCTCAAGTTGCACCAAGGGCAATTGAGATTGGATGTGAGGAAGAGTTTCTTTGCAGAAAGGGTTCAGAGGCATTGGCAGGGGTTGCCCAGGGCAGTGGTGGAGTCCCCATCCCTGGAGGGATTGAAGAGTCGTGTAGACATAGTGCTGAGGGACATGGTTTAGTTGGGACTTCTCAGTGTGAGGTTAGTGATTAGACTTGATGATCTTAGAGGGCTTTTCCAACCAAAATGATTCTATGATTCCATTATTTTTTTCCCTGATCAAGATGCTGTGAAGCAGTGAGCCTTCTTCCACTGATTACTGAGTAGTCAGGCAAATTGGTTTGTGGTTTGTTTTGTTTTGTTTTTTAAACAACAGTCAAACAGGCTGATGCTTTGACTCTTTAGGCAGGGGTGAGGTTTAAATGGCTGATCCTCCAGGGCTGACAAACCCCCCTTCCTGAGGGTCTGAGGAGCATGGCCATGAAATAGCAGACGAGTGTCCTGTAGGAAGACTTTCCCAAAGAGCCAGTGCTGCCAGGAGCTGTGGGCAAGGCCAGGCAGGCAACTGGACTGAGCCACAGTGACCTGGATTCAATCCTGATCCCTCCCCCTGCCCAGCTGATCTGTGCCCCCTGGGGATGCCATTGTCCATGGTGACACTGGTGATGGGAGCCTGTGTCTGTAGAGCAGGGGTCTCCCTCTGACAAATGGGGGTGGGAACAGGTTCTAAACATGGGTGCAGGTTTCAGGTGCGGTGCTGGTCCCATCACTTGGAGTGTTTCCTGTGGAAGAAGGGTTTGGAAGAAGGGAAGGGAAGGGAATTGGCTGGGGTGGGGTACAGCCCTCATCCTGCATGTCCCCTCTTGTGCTTCCCTGTTTCTGCTTTTTCTGGTAGTAACTTCCTTGTCTGGTACTTGTTTGCTTGAGCTGCTCCATCATCTGGTGATACAGGGCTGGACAGCCTGCCTGGTGCTTGTCCTCATCGTCACAGGGTCCCTTCAGACCAACCCCACCTATGTCCCCCAGCTGTCCCACTGCCTGCTGGCCATCCACGGCAGATACTCAGGCTTTTAGGGGAATAAGACCCAGGGAGAGGAACTTGCAGCTCAGGGCTTTGGATTAGCACAAGCAAGGCAGGTGACTTCCATTTGATTGTCTTGTGAAGAAAGGTTGAGGGAGCTGGGCTTGTTCAACCTGGAGAAGTCTCCAAGGAGACCTTCTAGCAGCCTTCTAGTACCTTAAGGGGCTACAGGAAGGGTGGGGAGGGACTTGTGACAGGGGCAGGGAGTGACAGGACAAGGGGTGATGGCTTGAAACTGGAAGAGGGGAGATTGAAAGATCTGAGGAAGAAATTGTTTGCTGGGAGGGTGGTGAGACACTGGCCCAGGTTGCCCAGAGAAGCTGTGGCTGCTCCTCCCTGGAAGTGTTGAAGGCCAGGTTGGATGAGGCTTTGAGCAACCTGGTCTAGTGGAAGGTGTCCCTGCTGATGGCAGGGGGGTTGGAACTGGATGAGCTTTAAGGTCCCTTCCAACCCAAACCAGTCTGTGATTCATTTGCATTTGGGCCTTCCCCTGTGACACAAGTGTGTTTTGAAGCAGGCAGCTCTTGCAGCAGCGTTGCTGTGGGTCTGATGGGAGTGAGCACCTCCCAGAGTGGGTGAAGCAGTGGGCAGGAGCAGGCTGTGAGGAGCCCGGAGTTTCAAACCACTGAGAAGCTCTTCAAAGTACTGAGGTGTCTTTTTTTTCCTTCCTGTAGATTGTCACCAGTACACGAACAGGACCTGCGAGGAGTGTCTGAAGAATGTCACCGTAAGTAGCAGCAGTAAAACTCCCAACCTCTTGTGATGCCTGAAAACATAGCGTGGGCTTTGTGGGGCTCTTGTGGAGCAGTTTCCCTCCTGGAGAGGGGGCTTCTCCCCTGCCCTGGTCCTGAGCACACTGCAAATGCCACCCACCCATGTCAGTGAGAGGGCGACCCCCTTGGTGCTCGGGAAAGAGGTTGCTAGAAACTGCTTGGGTGCTTTTTGAGTCGAGTAATGGAATTGCTGAGCTCTTCCTCATGAATGGGAGACACTGCCAGGTGGACACACAGTGAAATAGCTGATTGGGCTGGACTAGCTGGTCAAGCTGTCTTCTCACTGGTCTGTGGGTGCTGTGGCATTGGGTGAGTGTGGGATGCATACCTTGTGTCCTGCCAACCTCTGCTGCCTTATCTCTGATATCAGCAAACTTGAACTTGAGTCAGATCTCACAGCTGATTTTACCAGAACCAGTTTGACCAAACCCAATGGAATGCTAACGGGGGTTGGAGCCACCAGGAGAGGAGGTGCAAAGCTGCCATGGGTAGTCTGGCTGAGAAGGGATCGTGAGGGCACACACAAACCTCTCCTGCTCATCAGCTCTGCCTTGAATGGCTGTCCCAGAGGCTTCCTTCTTGTCCTAAAAATGCTGTGTGGAATAAACATGAAGGGTTTGGTGGTTACTACCACCATGCAAGCCAGGAGAAGGGCTCTCAGCATCTCTGCTTGCTCTAGAAATTGGCAGGCAAGCCTGATGCAGCCTGCAAGGTGGTACTGGTCCTCAGAATCAGGTGGTGGTGGTGGCCCTGTTACTGGGGCTAACTGGAAGTGCTGCTACACACCAGTAACGCTGTGCTGCCTGGTTCCTGTGTCCCAGTGCCTGTGGTGTGCCAGCAGCAGTAGATGTGTGGAGTATCCCGTCCGAAGAGTCCTCCCTCCGGCTGACCTCTGTGAGCTCCACTCTGCACGCTGGGGAGTCTGCTGGGGTAAGTGGATGGCACTGGAGTGATCTCCACCTTTAGCGAGTGATCACTGCATGCGCTGGTGATACTAGGAGGTTTCCCTAGCCTCCTTTTCTCACTGCTGGCATCACAGTGACAGGCTGAAGTCAATCAGGGTTCTGCAAACTCCCTGAAGCGCGGATGAGAAAGCGGAGTGTGAGCAGTTCCCTGCCTTCTGGCAAGAAGACCTGTGGGGCTTTAGCTACTCTAAATATGTTCTTCATGCTTTGGTGTGATGGAGGCTTCCAAATGCAGCTAGTGGCTAGGAAGAAGAGTTGTGCAATCCTTCCTGGTGCTCAGGGTATGCACACCAGTGTCTGGCTCTTCACAGCTCCACCTGCACCCCATGAATTTTTCCTTGCACTGCTTCTGGCTCTTCACATTTAGCAGTGGGGCTGCTGTCCCAGGCAGGCTCTTAAAATTACAGAACTGCCTGGATTGGAAAAGCCCTCTAAGATCATTGAGTCAGTGTGAGTTTAATGATTGGACAAGTCCCTGACTAACCCATGTCCCTCAGCATTATGTCTACTTGACTCTTCAATCCCTCCAGGGATGGGGCCTCCACCACTGCCCTGGGCAACCCCTGCCAATGCCTCAGAACCCTTTCTGCAAAGAAATTCTTCCTCACATCCAATCTCAACTGCCCTTGGAGCAACTTGAGGCCATTTCCTCTTGTCCTGTCACTTGTTCCTTGGTTGAACAGACCCACCCCCACCTCTCTACACCCTCCTTTCAGGGAGCTGGAGAGAGCCAGAAGGTCTCTCCTCAGCCTCCTTTTCTCCAGGATCAACAACCCCAGTTCCCTCAGCTGCTCAAATTCACAGGGGCTCTTGGAATCCAAAGCAAGGTGACTTCTCTGGAGGCCTGTGTGGGTTTAGTGCTGAGCATGCTGCAGTCCTGCTCAGCTCTTGCCCACCTGAGAAAACACCCTCTTCCAAAATGAGCCCTGCATCAATTGTGCTGCAGCTGGTTGTCTGTGGCCAGGTCACCTCCGGGAGCTTTTTCTGGCTGACTGGTGGCTGCCTTTCCTCCATGGTGCTCTGCTTTCTAGTGGGTTTCTAGATAAATTAGGGTCTTGTTTTGACCAAGCTTGGTGCATGCTCATGCTCAGACAGGCTGAAGGAGCTGGGGCAGTGAGGAAGCAAGCTGGGACTTGATTTCTCTTACTGTCCCCTTGACAGGAAACTTGGAATTGAATTGTGGTCATATGATATCTATTGTGCTTGAGGCTGGGCTCTCTTCTCTAGCTACACGAGTGTTAAAACCGCTCCCATATGTTGTGGAGGAAGAATCTCCTCTTAGTGGGCACTACATTCTGCTTTTTGGAAACTTATGTAAGACCTTGAAATACTAGTTTGTATGTGAGGAGCTTCACAAAAGGTTTCATTATAGAAAAACGCATTCCTTAGCTTGCAAAACTCGCTTTAGAGGAGATTAGTCCTGGGGGAGATTAGCTCTTAAATGAGTCTGCTTTTTTTTGTGTGTGTGTGTGACTTAAGCTTTTGTTAGGTGGAGGAATGTCCGGTGCTCTGCCACGGACCTCTGGACCTCTTGCTGTGGAAAGGGGTGATCTCAACCCCCAAGGTTTCAGAAGCACCAACACAGATGTGTGCTGGTGGAGAAACTCCATTTTGAGCTGAAGAACCTGCTTGGGTTTGTCTCACCCCCACTGGGTTGACTTCTGATCCTTGGCTTTTGGGTTGTCCCCTGCGTGAATCCATGGGTCTGTCACAGTGCAGCCAGCGAAAGCTTCACCTTGCTTTGAAGCAAGATGATACCATGGCCAGTCAGGTCTCATACCAGCTTTTTCCAAGCCTTACTGGGAACACAGACCTGCAGACCTTCCTGCTGCTGGGTGGCTGCACAAGCCCACCCGTGGGGACAAACACAAGCATCTGCAGGCTGGTGGCTTGCTGACTTCTGGTCTTTTTGGTGACCTGCTAGGTCACAGCAGCTGCCTGTGGGTGGCATCTGAAACCACAATCCTTACATGGTGCTTGTTAGGGTAACCTGGGTAGGGATGCAGTGTGGTTTGAGGGTCAGATGGCACAGTTGTTGGCAGCGATGAAGCTCTCCACTGTGAGTTCAGTGGTGGAGTCAGCTCAGTCTGGAGGACCCCAAGAAGCCTGCTACGACTGAGTCCCTTCAGCCAGGGGACAGGCAGGCATCTCCTGCAGTGCCCTGAAATGCAGCACGTGTGGTGCTCAGGCTTCCCACTAGGCTCGTGGTCTGAGCCACAGGGAGAAGAGGGGATCAGAAGTGCTCTGAGCAGGCTGAGGTGCACTAGGATTTCTGTCACTTGGCTGCTATGTGGCTCCTAAACAAATATTTCCAGAGGCCCAGGTCTCTGAACAGTCTGAATTGTACTTGGAAGAAACCCCTCTGTGTGGTAAAGGATTTCAGGCAATGTCTAGATGTGTTGGGTTTATTACTGCAGGAGCTGAGTCGGATGACTGCCTCCCTGGGCCAGGGATGAAGGCTGCTGCTTCACCACCACATCCCAGCGGGTTCTGTGCTGTGCGTGGGTAAGGAAGTCCCCCAAGCCCTGGGGAGATGTGGTGGTGGGGTGCATGAAGCAGCCCTCTGCCTTCAGCTGCTTGAGCAGCACTGCTGGCTCCAAACCGATAAATCCCAACAGATCTTGTGTAGTGTTGTCTCTCACCCAAGGACTCCAGACACCCGTAAGTGCCTCCAGTCCACTGTCATCTCATCTGAGATGACTTGTGAGGCTGACTCCAGAGCCAGCTGTGGCTTCTGTGTCAGAAGTTGCTCCTCAGCAGTTTTTTTTTCCCCTTGATGGGTTACTGTTCACCCGGATTAGCAATTAAGACAGCTTTGCTCCTGTTTCTGCCAGAGGAGTTTGACCTGAGTCCGTTTGTTCTTGCCTTCCTTCACAGCCGGTAACCAAGCACTCTAGTTAGCAGCTACATGTTGATGTGTACATGCTGGTGCTAACACTTCGTATACCTACAGATAACGATGTCCACCTTGCTCTCTCAGGCTGCTACAGAAGTCTCAAGCCCAGTGACTAAAGCTGCTGGTGACAGTTGCCACGTGTTTTTAAATATTTTATCTCCCAGGCAGCCATGTATGTGCTAACCACGTCTTGTTGAATCCTCTAGTGAACTTTGAAGCCCTGATCATTGCAATGTCTGTGGTGGGAGGAACGATCCTGATCATGTTGGGGGTCTGCTGCTGCTGCTGTTGTAAGAAAAAGAGCAAAAAGCAAGTATCAGAGGGGTTCCCTGGGTTCTGAGAGTAGCTCAGATGCAACCAGGTGCTGTTGGAGAACTGAGTGCTGGGCACCACTAACAGGCTTTTCTGTCTGTCAGGCCAGACAAGGATGACGAGAGAGCGGCCAGGGAGCGGGAGAAGAGGCGGGGAAGGCAGGAGCAGGAGGAGAGGTGAGGTTGTGCCACAGGCTGCAGACCAGTTTGTCCTATCATCAAACACTGTGCCAGGAGGTGTGTGGGGCTCAACATGTGGAGCCAGCGGCTGCTTCAACCCCAGCTCAAGCGTAAACCTCACAAGCGACGTCTTTCTGAGGTGACTCATGGATGCAGCATCACAACAGTGTTGTCACTGGCCCTTGGGGAGTTGGATAGATGTGTGTGGGCTCTGGTGGTCCCCTGTGCCTCCAGGAGGTGGGGAGGTGGGCATGAGGGGCTGAGCAAACCTGGAGCTCTGTGGGTTGGGAAGAAGCAAGGAGCTGTAGCTCCTCTTGGTTGTTTTTTTATCACTGGTCATTGACTCATGGTTTTTCTCTTTGCTTCTTGCAGGAGAGCAGAGATGAAATCACGGCATGATGAAATCCGAAGAAAATATGGTACAGTGCTGATGCAAGCGATTCAAATTAAGCTGCAGATCGAGCAGCCTCAGTAACTGTAATCCTTGCTATGGTGCAGAGGTGTCCTGGTTTTGCTAGGATAGAGTTAATTTTCTTCTCAGTATCTAGAATAGCTGTGTGTCAGTTTCAGTGTGGGATTTGTTATGAGAAGAATGTTGATAAGTTCTAAACCTCAAGAGGAGACCTGGCCAGCTGCAAAAACAGTCTCCGCTTCCCCCATTCCCTCTGGGACCAAGTGTAGAGCTGCTCAGGTCACAGCATGTGGCTGTTCCTCTTGGAGATGGAAGAGGGAGTGTTTCAAACTCACCATGTGGGAGAAGCTGCTGGGGCTTGACTGGAGGGGAGAAGCAGAAGCTGGTGGACACAGCACCAGCTGTAACGGAGCTGCCATTTGGGCATGGCCTTTCGGCAGCACTGTGGGCAGCAAGTAGCCAAAGAGCCAGCAGCTCAGGGTCAGAGGCCAGGCATGAGCATGGGTGCTCACAGCTGCAGGAGCACAGAGCAGGTGCCAGCTCGACCATGGAGCTAGTCCTCTGCCAGCAGCGGTTCCCAGAGAGGTGGCTCAGTCCCCTGGGTGCTGGGAGTGCACAGGGTCCCTCCTGGGGCTGGACTGTCCTTCCAGTGAGTCCCATGACCCCAGGGTGGGTGAGGATCTGCCTGAGGGGCACAGCAGGCTGGAAGGAAGTGGGGAGCAGCCGTTGGCTTGGAGCTGGTGGAGGAGTCTCTCCTGCCTGGCCAGTGGGGCCATGGGGAGCTCTCCCAGGATGGCCATGGAGCAGGGAGCAGCTGGGCTCACGCACACCAAGCGTGGTGGTCTCTGGCTTTGGTGGGGGCTGTAGGAAAAGCTGGAGACCTTTCCTCTGCCAGCAGCTGCTGCCAGCTGCAGGTCCAGGTTGGGCAGAAGATGGGGGGGGTCTCTGAGGTCCAGGTTGGGCAGGAGATCAGGGGGTCCCTGGCTGGGTTGGCTC
>NW_010319941.1:8993-10588 GCF_000700745.2 Antrostomus carolinensis
GGTGAAGCTGTGCCTGAAGGACCTCTCAATGGGGAAAGCACCTCGTGGAAGAGCTGTGCTCCAGGACTGTCTTGCCATGCCAAGGCACTGTCTTGCCGCAGCCTGGCCACAGGGTTTGCAATCTTGTCCTTTCTGGCTGTTCTTCCTCAAAAGTGTTGGGCTGGGAAAGCAGCTAACAGAGTGGCATGGGGACTTGTCACTGGCCCAGAAGTCAGCCCCATACCCTGCCTTGCTGTCTCCCAGTCTGGATGTAGGAGCAGGAGAGCAAGTCTAATAACAGTTTTAATTTAATTTGGGTTGGAGCTTTTCTGTTTCCAAGCCCAGTCCAGCAGAAGGAGGATGCATAAGGGATGCATTAGAGGATCAGTGGTGCTGCTTTGCCTGGACTTTTATATGAAGTGCCTGGGAGAAGAGTTTTTCATCAGGTTGAGCTTCTTAATGGATTTCTCCTCTTGTGCAGAGGAGGAGAGTGAGATAGTGCTGGCCACATGCACGGCTCGAGTAAGAGCAGGTCTTTTTGAAGGACTCCAGGATAGGAGGCTGGATGAAGCACGAATGACAGAGTTGTTACCAAGAACTAGATTCCTTGCTGGCTGTGACTGAACAAATCTTTTTTTCTCTTCTAGGCCTGTTCAAGGAAGAGAACCCTTATGCAAAATTTGAGAATTAGCACTGCTGGACCTGCCCACCCTGGTGAACAGTGCCTTCACACAGAGCTGCAGGACTCTGTGCTTCCACTACCACGAGGAGACCACCATGGTGCCACTTCCCACTTCAGCCGCTTGAGCCAATGCTTGGTGACACCATTATCTGCACTCCAGATGCTCTGTTTGCTCCAGAGTTTCACTCTTGTTCTTCTGGTGCAAGAAAATGTGGTGGTAATACCAGAGGATGACATGTTTCTTCTCACTCACCCCTGGGGTGGTAATAGAGTCCAAAGCAATGCAAATAAGTCCTTGTCCCTGGCCAAGGGTGAAAGCAACCTTACACATCTTTCTTGCTTCTGCTTTCATGCACACAGAGCCAGGCTCTTCTGCCCCCTCCTTTTTCTCATTTTTCTTTTAGTATAGGCAAAAGCCAGCAAGAGTTTCTGACTTGTCACCAGAAGGAGGCCTTGGCTGTGACTCCAGGTGCCTGTACTTGTCCCAGCACATTAAAAAGCACAAGTTTCTGGTTATCTCAGGCCTTCAGGAGGAAGATCCCACGTGCATGTTCTCACTTGCAACTAATCTGGGGCAATGTCCCAACTCTCCTACCTCTCTATGCCTTTCTAGAAAGGTGGTCTCCTGGGCTCGGTGGCCACGGCTGGTAGCAATATTATAGGATTCAGATGCATTTACAATATGTTGACTATATATTAAACTGATTTGATTACTATCTTAGTCTGAAAAAGTTTAATTCTGCTTCTGCACCAGGTATGGGTTGGCACCAATGGCTGATGGAGTTGTCACCGTTATGTGGCCCTGGCTTATCAGCTGAGGGAGGAAGAAGCAAGGCTGCCTTGAACTTGTGCTGGGCTTGAAAGGAGGAGTTTGTTCATGGAGATGTTCAGTTGTTAGGAAAAGTTGGGTGTTGGGAGTCTCTGCTCTCTAAGA
>NW_010319941.1:10634-11684 GCF_000700745.2 Antrostomus carolinensis
TGAGAGCTCTTGTCTATGTGGGGTGGCCTGGGTGCTGCTGGCAGCATTGGGCGTGGACTAAACCTTGTGCTGTGCCACCTGCATAGTGGACCCAGGGGTGGGGAAAGGAGGATGGGAGCTGACTGCTCCTGTATGTGACCAAAATTGGCTTTGCAGCATGAAGGAGCCTTGCATGCAAGCACAACATCTATCTGGATAGCTTTGTCTAAGAAAAGCCTTCTGCCAGGTGGGTGACTCGCTCCGGGTGGCAGCTCATAGCGTTTCTGTGGGACTGCAGAAAATGCGCTGTTGGCATTGCCAGGCTTGCAGCCCTCAGACACTGCAGAAGCAAAACCAGCTGTTAAATCTTGCTGCTGCTGCCTGAGCTGTGCACTGGCTGCCACAATCTGACTGGCTTTTGCCAGGAGGGTTGAGATGCAAGACCTGGAGGTGACTTTTCATCTAGGCTGTCTAGGTGATGGGAACAAAGTGAAGGACTCTTCCAACGCTAGATAAGCACCTGGTCTGCAACCCAGGCTCCTCTTAGTGTGAACTAGGCTGCAGTGCTGAAAGAGTAGGGTCAAGTTGCCAAGCTCTCATGACTGTTCTCCCATCTCCTGTCCTACTCTGTTGGACTGGGTGGGCAGGGCCTGCATGTTGGTGCTGCTAGTCGAGAGCTGGGAGATGAGTATCTGGCTGTGCAGGGCTGGGAGATGATGAAGAAATCTCCAGAGCTCCTTCCACAAACTGCCCTGTGCACGCAGAAAACAAAGTATGGAGCCCTGTAAGGAGAGGTGGAAATGTTGATGAAGATCGTGGTTGTGCCCTGTGCTTTACTGGGTACACAGGCCTGGAGGGGCCATGGTCCCCCTGCCAAGCAAAGCCACGGGGGACCCTGTGGGAGTCTTGTTTGAGAACAAGCAATGTATGGGGGCAGCTGCTGCTAAACTGCAATGCTGTTGGAGCTGCCTTTACCCCTCCTGGGCTGACATGGGGACTGGGCAGACCCTCAATAGAGGGGTGAGCAGCAGGGCGAGGGATGGGATTGTCCCCCTCTATTCTGCCCTTGGG
>NW_010319942.1:0-30541 GCF_000700745.2 Antrostomus carolinensis
GCTCCGCTCCCAGCTCAGCCCCCTCCGGGGCCTGGAGGCGTCAGGGTCAGCATCGGGGTCTTGGTGCTGAGGCAGCCCTGTGCCCCGCACCGAGGCTCGGTACCGCACACTGTAACCCCCTTCGGGCAGCCTCTTTCCTCTACAGAAGCACCGGGGGGTCCCACACGTACCTTAAGACAAGCAGGAGCTGAGATGCGACACGGCCGCTGTGAGAAGGGCAGCACAGACGTGTAGGTCTCGTCTGACACGGTGTGCCGTTCACTTCCAGGGCCACCACGCCTGCCTTACGGAGTAACAGGATTTCTCTGCCCTCCATCACACCATTTATTAATGCACAGTGTGTATACTTCAGTCTTCTCAGTTCACTGTATACCAGCATAGCCTTGAACACCAGCCAGTGTCTTACAACTCTTCAAGTGGCTGTTGTATCTCCTACAAACTCAACACTTTCACTCCTTTGTTTTTCCCCATTGCTGGAGAAAAGTGGGATACGTGAAAGAGTAGGACTAGAGCAGAGAGTGAGAAAATGAAGCTCAGTCACCATCCAAAAATAGTGTTCTTCACTTCAGTTTTTCTACATTCTTTTTCTTTCCAGCCTGTCCTTTTGAATTTGCAGTTATCAGGCTTGATTACAAAAAGTGATCTCTGGGTCATCTACTTGATAAGTGCAAACATCAGAAAAGGAGTTGGATTTCACAAGAAAGAAGAAAGGAATTTGGATTTGTAATAGTTTTATTAAAAGATGTATTTGTTTTCTTTGTATTGTAAAGCTTTTTCATACCAAAAAATACCGCAGTTCCACCTGAGCTCTAGCTTTTGCAAAATACATCGGCAGTCTATAAAAAGTAGCACTATTGCTATTGTGAAAAACTGTGAAATCTTATCTGTGTGTTTCACTAAACCTATAGAAAAACCCCGTTAAGTTAAGATGGTGTATGCCTAAGCAAGGCCCCAAGAAGTGCCACAGCTCATTTGAGGAACTGAAATTGCTGCATTTCTTCTAGGAGTAGAAAAAGGAACTGGTTTTGTTGATAATAAATTTACCAGCGGTCTGTTGATGAATTGCTTTGATGGTAAGAGTGTAACCTCAGAAGGAAGCAAACAAGATGACTTAGAGCATTTTGCTTTTTGGAAGGCAGCTTTCTAAAACTGATGGTGAGCAACAGTTGTTCAATGATGTCTGGTCTCCTTCCCTTTGTCCCCTGAGTGTGACATACTGCTGAGGAATGTCATACTATAAAGGACTTTAAGCTAAGAACGAGTGTCAGGATAAGATTAGTCAGCTCTCCTCCTTTCCTCATGATGCACCAGAGGATCTCACATGATGGTTGTTTATACCTCTTGACATCTGGCCTCTTTAGCCTTGGCCATGCTGGGGCTTTGTGGCGAAAGTGGCCTGCCATGAAATATATGTCATGCTACTGCCTCGCATTTCCTTGCTTGCTAAAAAACCACAAAAACATGAAAACTCATACACAGGAACTTTAAGTGACTTGAAGTTACTTCTCCAGCTCAAGCGCTAGATGTACCCTTTTGCCCTAAAATTCAGATTCTTGCTGTGCCTTCGGACCCATTTTCTGTTTCGTGTGCCCTGAATCTTAAACCTGTAACTAGATAGGCAGTTACATTCACCTCATTTCATCCTCTGGAGTTCAAAGCGTGGTTTCTGTAAGTGGAAAGCTAGTATAGGCCCCAGAAGATTACAACAACCTACTTAGGTTGAAGGTACGTTTCAAGGTCTTGTTGGATAAGGAGGACAGACATCAGCTGCCGCACAGATCCTGCTAGGTCTAAATGAAAGCTGTGCAATGCAATTTCAGCTCAGCCCTGCCCTTTCGGGCTCTTGAATGCCAAATTTGATTTTTCGCTTCTTTCTGTGAAGGAGGCAGATTTCAGCCCTTGCTGAGGAGCCTTGCGCCATATGATTTCCCCGAGTGTGATCTCCGCTCACCAGGTCAAAGAGCACAGTTTCTGCCAAGACTTCGCTGCTTGGCTGAACTGGCTGAAACTCACGGGCAAAGTATTTTGCTAAAAAAACATAATTCTGTCAAAGCCAACATGAAATTTGAGGACAGATGTCAGAATCATAGGATTTTCTCTTTTTTTGGTGTTCAGGGGTGTGCTGCCACATTTACAGAGGGGCAAGGGAACTGAAGTCAGGTCTAAGGCAAGGATAAGCTTTGTTAGTGAGGGGTAGAGGAGCAGTCTGCTAAAACAAGTAGTGACCAGCTCTCCCTTTGAAAAGATGGGGATGTTGGGTTGGGAGAAGAGCTCACTGGAGGTAGGTCTTCACAGACAGCTTGGGAACAGACAGTGATTCTCCTAGCTGGTCTACCAAACTTCATCAAAACATCTCCAACACAGCCTGGGGCTTGGGTTTAATTCATTCTGATTTTTTGATTTTCTTCCAAGTGTTTGTTTGGATTGTTTGAGTTTTTTATTCAAGTTTTTTTCCACTTAGTCTAGACGTTTGGGGTTGAATTTCTTGGTAGTCTGCTCTATCTACTGTGTTCAAAGATGCCTCATCTCTCTCTTGTTTTTTTCTGTTCCCTGCTCTTAATGACTCAGTGAAAACTGGATCCACAAAGTGAATGTTTCCTTATTGACATCTTTCTTACATGAAGTGCATTGAAAATAGTAACACATATCTGCCTTTTCTAAGCAAAGTATTTTGTATATGTTAGACACACTGAAATATACAGATTTTGATTCCAGTGTTGTGCTTAGACATCCCCAAGGAAGTCTTCAGCTCTTTAAGTATTTCCATTCCCTGGGGACAAAAAAAGGAACTCTCAATTTTTTGCCTCATTTAAGGTAGAAAGACATGAAAAGAATGAGCTTTTTTACATTTTTCTGTATTTTCCCACCAGCATTGCTTTTAGCATATATCACCTAAAGAGTACACACTAATTTTCATCAATTTTTGCTAACATGAAACTTCCTTCTTCTCTTGGCACATAGTATGCAAGCTTAATTTGAGTAAATTCTTCAAGGAAATGTTGTTCTTAATTCTCTTCATTGTAAACAAGCCAGTTGGCCCTTTTTTTCTGTTAAGTAATTTTGCATAACATTTGAAGGTAGGACTTCATCAACATGGTAGTTGCATAGTTCCTGACAGACAGACAGACAGGTAGTAACAACCTGCAGTGGTCATTCAAATGATAAATGTATTAAAAGCAGAGCAAACCGCACGTACTTCTCAATCTGGTAATCCTGCAGACAGAACTAAAGTAACAGAAGGAGTTAAGAAAAACGTTTTAAAAATAAAGGTATATATTTTTAGCAACATTTATATGCAAAATCTTGATAGCTGTATTGATACCCACTACTTTCTGTTTATGAGAGCATCCAAATTATTGTAGAAATTCTGCATTTCTCCCAGTTTACAATGCTTGATGCTTGGGACTATCTTGCACATGGCACCTGAGAAATGTTTTTAGCCTACAGTTTTCATTCAGACTTTCTCCACCATGTGCATTCTCTCTTCATTATTATTATTCCTCTCATTACTCTATTAGTCGCTTCTGCACATACCTGTAAGAGACAGGATGTTTTTATGCAATTCCCCAGAGTTTTGGGTTTCACAAGGAGGAAATTATTTATGCAGCTGGCGAAAAATTGTCTATTTGCTAAACAAAGAGCTTTGGGAAGAAAGAAATCACAGTGAGAAGAAAGCCTTGGGGAAAAGTGTTTTACTGGAGCAGCAGCAGAGCTGTGGAGGGACAATCCACCAGCCCCTTCATTGCGCTCTGAGAAAAATATAGCAGAAAAAAATCCGTTTTCACAAGAGTTGGTAGATGTAGTGCTGAAAACCACAGAGCATTTTTGTGGCCAAGCCAGTGAGGTATATGTTTACTTTTAAGCACACAGTTTGTCCCATTTGTTTCACTTCCAGCACATGCTGAAAGCACACAGTCTCAGTGGGAAACCTTGCAAATTGACAGATTTGAGAAGAGAAATATTTGATCTATAGAGAAAGCATAAAAGGAAGGAAGAGAAATGGCTATAAGAAACAGAGCACAGAATGAAGGATGTGTCTATTTCCTTTCCTAAGATGATACATTTTTCTGACAATAACAAATAAATCAGTAACTCCACAAATACCAATATTAAGTAAAACTGATGCTTTTAGTAATTGAGCCAAGTGTAACAAGATTAAATTAATTCTTACTATAATTCCTGTGATTTAAATTCAGTTATCTCTGGAACAAATTGGTCCACAAAGTTTTTCATAGAGTCTATTAACGTAACGTGGAGTTGAAATTCTGGTATTGCTGCAGTAGTGTTCCCACATTACTTTCAAGGGATCCCATCAGATAGTTTGCATGGCTATTTTTACTCCTTATTAAAGAGAGGATGGCACGTGACTTACTTACCAGAAAAGAAAATAAACTTTTGCAACTTTAACCTTGTTTAAGTTGTATTTCTAATTTAAAGAAAGAGTTTTAATCCACGAAACAGCCATAGCTTATGGGAGAGCTCCAAATTACCGTTGGCTAGACATAGCCAAGCCTAGTTTACATAAATGAAAAAGTAAATAAAAGGGGCATTTCTATGTATTTTAGATTAATAAAACTGAAATGCACAGTAGTGAATATTATAAATACTTTTATTGAAGATTTATGTTAAAAATAATATGTTCTCAAGTTGACTGTCTTCTTGTCATTTACCGCAGAGGTCACATGGGAATAACTTTTATCTTTGTTTTTAGGGAAAAATATTTTATTGTCTTACTGAAGATTTGCACAGGTAAAAAATTGATATTATTGTACTATAACAAGGTGTAATGAACAAGTATGTATTGCTGCTAGGGCTTTGGGGTGTAATTTATTAACAGAATTTACCAATCTGCATTACTGCTGCCAAAGAAAAGCATATCCAGACATGTATACTTTTCCCTCCTTCTTGGTATTTTAGGACCAACCAGGCTATGAAATACCGGAGAAGCTAATTTTTCCCTCACCAGGAAGGGTGGAGCAAGGCAATGGTGACTAGCAAATACATTTTTGGCCAGATGAATAGCAAAAGGGTGAATTAAGGACAAAGTTTGGAGGTGCTTTTTACTTTATGTTTTTCTGCACTCATACAGTGTAGGAATGGGGATATGATTTACCAACAACCTTTCTTCCTGCATGAGGTCTGTGAAATTTAGAGAGGGTTTCATATTTGTGACCTGCGGGTGAAGCTATGCCAGGAAAGGTTTGTGGTTTGAATGGAAACGTACACACCTGATGAACCTAAAAGAGACTGAGCAGTTCTTGGTCAAACAGATTTATTAGGCACAAGTTTCTAAGATGAAAACATCTGAATCTCATGGAAACAAGCAGAGAAGGAATCCAAGACAGGCAGCCTTTAAGTGATAATATTTGCAGATGTCACGAAGACCACGGGGATGGTAAATCATGAAAAGAGCAAATCATTGAAATAATTTAGATTGGCTGGGAAGATGCACATAAGCAAATATATTTCTAAATAGGCAAATGCAAAGCTGTGCACTTAAAAATAAAGTCTGTAGGAAACATCTTTATGAGGGATTCTTTATGGGATGCCTTGATTTTGAAAGGTCTTAGGGGTCATGGTGATTAATCAGCTGTGTAAGACCTACAGCCAGAATCAAATGGTAAACTGGATTTATGAGTAGAATTTGATCTATGAACAGAAGAATTTCTGGTAGTTATAAGTGAGTGTTATTGCCTCTGTACTTGGTACAGAAGTACACGCAGCTGCAATATGGCATCTAGTGCTGTTGTCCATAGTCCAAGGCAGATGATTATTTTTTAGGAAGGGTGAGCCTGCAAAGCACCTGAAGACCACAAAACATTCTTTGTAGTTAAAGACTCAAGGAGTTTGCTCTGATTAACAAGAGAAGTTGAGAGACCACTTAATCAAAGCTTGAGTCTTAATTTTGGAAGTCTCAAAATAGAAAAGGATGAAGGGGGTTCTTCACTCTACATATGAGCTATCAGAAACTCTACCTACTGTAAGTTTAAAATTAGGGCTAGAAAAAAGAAAAATTTTAAAGCAAGGATAAATGAATCATTGGAATAGCATACCAAGGTTTTTGGTTCAATTTTTTTAAACAAAAGACTAGGTGTTGTTTTAAAATAAGATCTCATTCAAACTCAGATGTATCTTACAACTTGCTTTATAGAGAACTAAATAACCAACCATCACTATTCTATGCATGTAAAATCTTCTATAGTTTATATAGTGTATAATCTCTACTGACTAGATAATCACGAGGGAATCTTCTGAGTTTATAATCATGGAAATATGATACATCTTCTGTAGGTTAGAAGACAATCTATTTTATTAGAGCAAATAGGGGCATACAAATATCCTCATTGTGCCCCAAAAGCAATGTCTGTTGTCATTAGAGCAGGTCTGGGTCACTATAAAAGCCAGAGCATTAAGAGTCCTACAGCCGAGGCACATTTTGTGCATCCTCCATCTTTTGCTCCCGGTGACATCCTAGATTGTAATGATTGAAGCTGTCTATTTATTAGATATGACAGCTTCCACTGATGAGGTTGTTTGTAATTCTAAGCAAAGAGCAGATGCTGGGATGAAATGTCTTTAATTTTCTAACCACAGAGCTGTTGCTTTGGTAGACTACTGAGACAGTGGTTCTGTGATCATTAATACCAGCTCTGTGTGGTTGTACATCATGTAGCAGTACAAATTGGATCAAAAACAGGCCAGAGCATATGATTCCATTTTGGTTGGTTTAGCCAGAGCACACATCACAGTGTTTACCTTCACTTTATAATTTTATGTTGATTTTATGCTGGCTACAGGAAGACAGCATGAAGTTAGAGTTGCCTAGATGGACAATGCTTGCTTTATATTAAATCTGCTAGGACAAAATTCTCTCTTCAGTATATTGTTAACAAATCTGAATCAGTGGAGTGACTCTGTACCAGTATGTTGCATTCTTATCATTACAATAGCTTTGAGATGTGACACTAAGCGCCCCAAAAACCAGATTCACCATATTGTTAAAACATGGCTTGAGAGCCAAGCTGAACTGAGAGTTAAAACAGAGACACCAAAGAGTAATCTCATTGTGCCTGCTCTCCAACAGCAAATGGTAATACTGCCAAGCCCTGGGATACCTTTGAAATTGCCAGTGATTCCTGAGAAGAAAAAAAAAACAAGCAAACAAAAATCTCCAGCCAAAACAGGAACTCTCAGGAAAACAGCCGGAGGTAGGGATGGTTTACTTTGAACTTCCTGTTTCAAAGTCAAGTTGTGTCTCTTTAGATGTAGACCATTATTTTGAAGAGGTTAAATTCCCTCACGTTTGACCTACATTGAGTTCTGGGGTTTGGGAGGGTGTCATGTGAGTTGGGCACGCCAATTAATTTTAATGATGGTAGCAGTCATAGTAAATGGATGATCTGCAAGAATGAGTCACTTTGCCAACTGGTTGAATAATTTTAGAAATCATAAAGGTGAGCTGGTTGGAGGTCAGGCCACAATGATCATATTATTTTTCAAAGCCAGAAGGAGGCATGGTGACAAAGATGCACTTTGAAATTAGCTTGGGAGGGAATATTCCGTAAAACCCAGCTATACAAGCATCAGCATGGTCAGTATAGGAATGAATACTGCTGGACTGACTTTTAAAGATGAATGCCTTGGACAGCCTGGAATTACAATATCAAAATTTACAATGTAGGTAGCTTGAGAAACAAGGACTTCAAGAAGTCTGGACAGATAGTGAACACAGTCTTTGAGGTGGAAATCTGGAATGAGACCACTAATCTTCATGGTGGTAGATGAACTTGCCTCTGTGAAAGCCAGATCAGGTTCTATCCCATTACTCTACATTTTGAAAATAAATTTTAAAAACACGTTTCAGGGCATGGAACAGTCCCAAACAGGGGAGTGTCACCTTCTGATCTGCTGAATTTCACATGGCTTTTATTATGTGAATCCACAAAGGCTCAAGTCTTTATGAAGAGGCATTAACCTCCATGTAGCTAGAACAGTTGTGTGCCAAGTCCTCAAAGCACAAAATTCACAATGTTACTGCGTAGTTTTTACAGTACCATTTCGAAGACTCTTGAAAGCACCACTTAATAAAAATATGCAATAAGATATGCAATAAGTCTGTTGGTCTTTTTCTTCTTTTACTAGGATGCCCAAGGGCTCCCATTCTGATGTAGTTTCAGAATGCAGTCTCTCATACAGTCATACAGTACATAGTATATATCTTGCCTATTTCTTTTGGTTCATTTTCATCCCACATTGAGAAAATATATAGCTAAAAATACTTCAGGATGCTTTCCAGGGAATACCACCCATGTCTCCCTCAAGAGAATCTTCCTTAACATTTCTTAACCACATGGTATTCAATGTTTCCAGTGACAGACTGTGCCTCCATAAATAAGCTGCATAAGTTCCTAATATGAGCTGTGCATTGCATACTGTGGAATAATTGCCTTAAAAGAAAGTTGAGGCTACAAAAGGAAGCAGTCAGAGAGGTAAGAAATACCAAAATTAAGGCCGTTTATGCAGACTCATTATGGCCGTTGTGCAAATGCCCAGTCTGAGCCAGTCTCTCACAATGGCCTATTTTTTCCTCCTGATTCATTCCAACTACAGGCACTTGCTATTCACCAGATAGGAACCTACTTGATATTTCTTTATATTCTTCATTTGTAGTAACCTTTCTAAGTGGCTTGACACATTACCTTTTACTTCCCGTCTGTATGGACTAAAAGTAGAGAAGTCAGTCAGCATGAACATGGCTTAGTTGATGAACCAAGTTGACTCCGATCCTCTCTGTATACCTCCCCTCTCTGGTGTGGCAAAGCTGTGTTCAGATCTTCATGGGACATGCAAAATAACTCATCTGTATTTCAAGGAATTTCCCTGCTGTGTTTCCAAATATCTCCTTTCAAACAACAAGGCACTGGTGTCCCTAACAGTGGAAAGCATTACGCAAGCCTAGCCTAGAGATGCTACCAGCTTTTTCTGCCTCACATAAGCATCACCCTCACAACTGCCATAGGAAGGAGAACTTGATCCGTACATCAGCAGTGTCTGTTCATGGTCCATACACCTTTGAACTACTGTGTGGAGTTATTTTCTTAGAGGAAGTACAAAATCCTGCTTCCCAATGCACCAAAGCTCTACAGTGGGTATCCCTCCTTCCACCATCCTTCTTGGTTTCAGAGAACCAAATCCTATAGCATGGATCCCAGGGCGAAGCAGACTTTCATCCAAATGCCAGGTCTGCATTTTTCCCATGAGCAGGCACCTATCAGTACCAGGCTGCAGTAAAAAATCCCACCACCCAAACGCTTTGAATAGGAAAGAAGTACATTCTGTTTCAGAAATTGTTGGAAAACCAGATGTCTAAAGGGGTGCAAAGCATTGCTGCTGCTAATAATGATGCAATGATTAATGATTCCAAGTATTTGCGATACAGTTAACTCCTTTTATCAAGTCATCCAGGTGTATAAATAGAACTGGTAGGATTTGACTTCTTCCTAAAAGCCACACAAACAGCCTATTTTGCATTGGGTTACAAGCACGGATTCAGGGACAAATATAACAGTGGCATGCAGAACTTTGCAGAACCTCCTTCACCATTAAAACAAGGCAAAAAAAAAAAACCCAACCAAAAACCAAAACTCAACCTTGCTAGGCTAAAGGGGAAAAAAATAGAACCATAGCTCCGAGCAGCCCTCAGGCACGCTGCTCTGGTTGTGGAAATCTTTCTGTTTGGCATCTGGAAGGGTGAAGGAGACCTTACTCACATCTTTTGGAGGGGATGAAGAAAATGAGCCCTACCAGCCTTCTCTAAGGCCAGTGCCTTTGAGAGAGGGAAGGCTTCTCAGAGCAGGGAAGAAGAGCTGCCAGCTTTGCTGGTGTTTTGAGCTGGTGTTTTCTACCTAATATTACTGAATGGTTCTTCAAACAGGGCTGTGCAGAAGCTGTAAGATGATTTTTTAAAAAAAACCTATTTTCATAAGGTTGTTGTTTACTGTGAGATCAAACAATTTGCTTACTTGCATTTTACCATCTCAGATATGACTCCTTTGAAGTGGACCTGTCTTATCCACGTGTCTGTAGCCTTCACTTTCTTGGGGAGCCTTAGTAATCCACAGTTAAAGGGATAAGATTGGCTCCTTCTGAGATCATGGGGTAAAAGCACGCAAAGTCTGCTTAGTGCTGATATCAATTTTACACATTGAATCATTGAAGCTGAAGAAGCTGCAGCTGCCAAAAAAAAAAAAGGAACATTTTTAAATTAAGGCACCACACGGACCCAGGAAAATTCTTGCTTAGCAAATGAAATGAGGACAAACAGCAAAGGAAAGGTACTTCATTACTGATTTTATCCCCTAACTTTCCCTCAACCGTGCATCAAGCTTCCTTTTTTTTTTTTTTTTTTTTCCAATCTACTCTCCTGCTGAGTATAGAAAGGGAGAAATCCAAGACCTCAGTCATCCATTCAAAGCTGGTTCACACCATAGGTGTGCATGGGAAGATCAGTCCCATCATACCAACCCTTTTTTCAACATAAGAAGGCAGACTTTAGCACTCTTCACCTCTGTACTTGGGCAGAGTGGCATCTCCTTTCACTCTTCCTCCTGCTTCCACATAGCCAGTGGTTTTGAATTCTCCAGGGCAAAGTCTATGCCTGAGCTGGTGAGAGTTATCACAGGGGACTGGGACTACAATGTAGAAGTGGCCAAGGCATGCAGATATTCAGCTATATTTATCCCTTATGGGAAGGGAAGTGGAAGTAATGAGGAGGGGTATGTTGGTGGAACTGAGCAGCAGGAAGGAGATGACATTTCAAAGAAGGGAAAATGCAAATGGGAATCTACTGAAGGCTGGTTATGGGGAAGGGAAGACGGGAGCTGAACAGAGGAGGGGCACAAGTATCCAACAGTCATCACGCTGTCTACACATATGTTACAGGCGATGTCGTGCTTTATATGCCTCTGCATAGCATTCCCATCAGCAAAGGATTTAAAAGAGTATATAGATTTCTTTTTCACATATACCTTTCTAATTCACTTAACCATACTGATTCCTTTCCACCTCAAGTAAGCAAGTGGATACAAGAAGACAGAAATAAATGAGAATGTAAGAAAGACACACTCTTACACACTCTTACAATCACCAGGCTAAATGCATCATTTCTGCAGCTCCATGGTAAGCAATGAAGCTGAAATTAGCTCTTCATGCATGGATTACGGTATTTCATAGTGATTTTTAGGCATCCATAAAATGGAGTATAAATAGTTCATGCTCACTCCTAAAGGTGAGGTGTTTTGTTTGTTTACTTCTGTTAGATCATGGTTGTTCTACAAGCTCAAGGAAACATCTGATTGAAAGTTCTGGTACAAATAAGGGATTTTTTTTTTAAAAAAAAGGGCAGAAAAGAGCTGCAGAGTGATAAAATGAAAGTTAAAAAGTACCTCAATTTGAAGAAAGCTGGAAAAATAGTTTAGAAAAATACAGTAGAGGTGTGAAAGCCTAGAAACTACAGGAAAAAGCAAGCAAAGTTATTATACACATTTTCATTTGTTCAAGACAGAAGAAAATTAGAGAGACATGAAAGGCAGCAGAGGCATCATGCTAGACAACTTTCTGATGGGTGATGGTCAATCCAATTTTGTTATTTTGTGTTCTTTCTTTGCCTGTGCCTAGCATGCATCTGTTAGGTTTTGCTGTACTTCCCATTCACGTTTTGAACACAACCTCAGATGAACTCAATTCTTAGATCTTCTTCCTAAAAAGTCCATTGAGGTGGAGGAGAATTGGAAGTCAGTAAGCTTTAATAGATATAGATAATATTATAAATAATAACAGATTCCAAATTCAGGTTCTTTCATAAAAAGTAATCAAAACAACAACAAAAAAACAAAAAAACTGATTATCAGGATAGAACCATAAACGTTGAACACAATAACTGATTTCAATTAAAAGTAAGTACATAAGGAGGCTAAACCTTTCAGTCACAATCTGTTGCGTTAGTGCCCAGGTACACAGACTAGTGAATTCTGTTGTTTCTGGTTCTTAAGGAATAAATGTCACTTTGTGTCTCCTGACTGCATCTGAAGTCAATAAATCCATCTGCTGCTTTTCACACATGCAGAATGCATTTTCATCCCCTCCAAGCTGTGTTCATTGGCCAGCTTGATATAATTAAATGGCCTGCATGATATATTCAGATCCTTGAATTAATTTAAGTATGCATATTGCAGTCTCTCCCAGGTACAGGAGGAAAGAGCAGCGCAAATAGCAACAGCCCTAAGGTGTGTCCCTTGCCATTATAGGTTGTCATATGTGATGTTAAGATATTTGACAAACCATAAATAAAGATAGCAGCTAATTTCAACAAGTGCAGTCTATTTTAATTTATTTTTGTAAAACTCTCTCTCTGTGCTCTTGGTAGTGCCTCTGTATACTAGGGGGAGTGTAGAGAATAACATATATTTCCTTCCAATAAAATTAATATAACACCTTTATTCAATGGCAATATGTTAACTTGTCAAAACTAATCATCTTCATGCCACACAATAAGACATTCCTTAATGCAACACAGTACTGTGTTGTCAACTAGCTCACCTAGAAGGAAAATTCCACATAAACTATTTTGTACCATCTGTTGCTTTGCCTAAGCAAGTTTTCCCTTTAGAAGACAACCCCTGTGAGATGTTAATTAACATCTTGTTTGGAAAAAGTCTGAATAAACCTCTTGCATTGAACCAGTCTTAACATACTAAATGGTTTTTTATTCTTGCCAGTCTACATATTTTTTTTGACCCAAAGCATATTTTCTCCTTTTTTCAGAGAAGCTTGAATTTCATTCCAATTTTGGGAGAAATGCAAGCCAACTAGCTGCCAATAAAGATTGTCCCATCTTATTAAAGACTAAAACTAAACAGAATTAGCCATCTTTGATATTGCTGCCACAAATACTATTGTTGCTTTTCATCAGTTCATGTGGACATGATTTCTTTTTTAGAATAACACTATTGCTAACGTACCCACACAACTCCATTCCCGACTTGCTGAATCTGTAACCTACGTTTCATATCAGGTTGTTTGGCATAGAAATAGAATGAAAACCCCTTGGAAAAGATAATGTTTTTAAGAGAAAAAGTGCTTTTCTCAATCAGAAGAATAAAAGCAATCTAGATACATTTGTGCTGCATGACTAAAGTTTTGTCTCTTTGTTCACATTTATTGGCTAGGTCTGACATATCCCTCACAAGAAACTGTGGACCTCAAGGGAAAGAAGAAGGGAAGAGACTGCAACCTATTATTCACCAGGATGTTACAAAAATATCTCATATGCCAAGCAGTATGATATAGGTGGTATAATTTAGCATTATCATGCATTGCTACTCGTCTATCACCACACTTTTTAAAACTATCATTGTCATTGGTACGGTGTATACACATAAAGTGATTGCACTTTTTACTTTGCCGCAAAAAAGCTCCAGATTTCAAAATACTGGAAGCAGCTCAGAATAGGGTTGACTAATCTTTACTAAAAGTTATATACCTATATATAAATATACATATAAAATGAATTATACATATAAATATACATATAAAAGTCTAAGCTTTTATTTTATAGGCATTCATAGAAAGAGAGGTTTCTATTTTATGGTTTATTTTGTTAACCAAAAGAAAGAGTTTGCAAATCTTTGCAACAAGGCTTTAAAGTAAACCCATGCAGTAATATAGAACTGAATTCTGAGGTTTAAATTAGATTATTAGCAGAATTGAGGGGTTTACAATCCACTTGGGAAAGGACTAGGCAAAAAGCTTTCATAGCACTTCACCTTTCCATGACCGATATAGTAATATGGGCTCTGGTTACTTGGGCAACTGATTATCAACTTCACCTCAGCTGTAAATACAACATTGGGAAGAGATTAAGAAGAGGAAACACGAAGGATTGAGCTAATTTGAATACAAAAAGAATAACACCTAGGATCATGAACAGGCAAGTAGTTTAGTTGTTCCTAAGTACAAGAAAAAGGATCCAATTCTTACAACATGACAGTATAAAGTTAGGCAGCATTTAAAGAAGAGGTGCCGAGAGAATTTCAGAGCCCTTACCCATCAAGTCTTACTGAAAATGCCAGATTTTAGTTATACAGAGGAGAAATAATGAAGGAAATATTTTGTACAAGTACAAAATAAAACATGCAGATGTTATCCTCTTCTGGCAGTAGGGAAACCTCAAGCTCGAGAAGCTCTAGGTTGCTTATCTGGGGCACACCTTACTATTGTGAAAATACATAGTATTTATTCTGAAACTACTTGATAGCACTGGACTAAAACCTGGTTTTTTCCACCTTATAATAGAGACTGTAGGATTCAAAGAGACTGGATACATATACATTATATATTTAACTTGAATATTATGAAAATCACATAGATTAGGAATACAATTCTATTTCCATTTCTCATTCTGTTTTGTCTCCAGTCCACAAAGTCTAGATTATTTTATTATTTTTCTTAACTGTTTTTCAGCAGCAAAGTCCACGGGAAACTGCTTTTTACCTTGCACCATAGAGAGCCTTTCACCAGGAGGGCACAGAGGTGTGATCTTAGGAAGAACCAGCTCAGTATGAATCCAAGTTTCTAACAGTCTCACACACGTCTTGGGAGACTACGATAGGAAACAAGACAATGGCTAGAAGTACTATGGGATGCAGTCTTTAAACCAAAAGCTCAGAGTAACTGTGGATATGTGTGCAAATTCTATAAGGCACCTGATCTGGAACCTCTTGGCAAGGTAATTGAGGATTCAGAACAACCAAAAATTAAGATTATAATCAGTGGTTTAAAAATCCACTAATTGAAAGGTGCCTTATCATCATTAAAGGGTTGTTTTATTAGGTCCTAAAGGGATTTGCTCTTATTCTGCAGTATAATATTATCAGCAGTAATTCCAAAGCAAACAAGCATACTATAACTGTTTCCAGATGATACAAGGTTTGCAGGAATGGCAAATAATGCAGAATACAGGTGACCGAGCCCTCTCAATCACTTCATAAGCTAACTATGAAAGTTTTAGGGCAGCCATGTACAAAACAATACTTTGAAGAACGAAGCAAAGCGTCTGAGGTCATGGAAGCTAGAGAGTGAACACATGCTCTCAGCCTGATCCTCTTAGTAAGGACAGACACAATCTTTACTGTATAAAAGGAAACTGTATTACATTGGTGTAAGTGTCTCTATAACACAGTGGCCAGCCTTGACACTGGCCTGGTCACTGTAAGCATCCAGTGAAGAGTCACAAAAAAAGGATCAAAGGTCACAAAGCTTACAAAACAATCTGAATAAATTGTTCCACCATCTAAGTTACCCTTTATTTCTGGTCATTAGAATTTCTTGCCCCTTTCTCTGTTGGAAGAAAGACTCTTCTGTAACTAAATCACTGTTCCATGTAACAGGAATTAGAAATTGTGATCAAGCTAAATCAAACTTTTGCTTAGGCAAGCTAAGAAGATTGAGCCCGCTGTTTTATTTTACTGCAATGCCTATTTTTTAATCTCTTGATCAGCTGAGGCTCCTGCTATATGCTCTTAGTCTTCGTGAGAGGTAGAAGGGCTGAGGGAGCTCTTTTCTGATATGTGTTTTGCACAAAGGCAAAGATTCTCCTTGTGTTCTGAGTGAGGAGGAAAACTGTTGCTGAAAATACTGCTCATGTGTTTCTTTCCACTCTTATTAATCCAATTATTTTAGTGGGTGTGCTCTCAGACACGGTCAGACATCTGACCTCAGACTAAGGATTATTCTGTGGAGCACAAATTTGACTTCATGCACTGCAAATTCAGAGACTAGAGATTCCTGATGAGTAACACCATGCAAATTTTTGAGTTCTTTGAGCCCAAACTTCCCATTGTCTCTCTGCAGAATCTAGAATGCAAATACAAATACTGGCATTAACTTTAAAAAGCTTGAAATATCTCAAAGTGAGCTTTGTCCCTTCTGTAAAGATTAGTTAGGAAGCTTTTCTTGGTGGGGTTATTTTGTTTATTTGTTTGGGGTTTGTTTTTTTTTTTTTCCAAACTAAGCACTGAGGGCAAAACTCACTCCTTTGAGGAACCGAAAGCATGGAGCTGACTTCTGATAATCACCTGCTCTGAAGCTGAGGAAACTTCAGTGCATGGACACAAAGCATTGCCAGTTGAGAGCTCATCTGCAGGATCTTCTCTCCTCTTTAACTCTGCTTAATTCTATGACTGAAATAAGGACAACAGGGTCCATTTTTGGTTTTCAATGTAATTTATTATGTAATTGTTGCTCAGTAAATGAGTTTAAATGGGACATAATAATACAGAATTCCAACTTTACTTTAAAATCTGTCTTACAAATCAGTGTCATGTTGCCACAGGAAATATATCCTTCTTTCATCTTTTTCAGGAAATGCTTGTATCATTGAGTCAGTAAAACTGTTTCAGCTTAAGAGAATCAGATTTAAATACTATTTACAGACATCCTTAACATCTTATAACAGCAATAAGTATTACTGGCATAATAAGTGTTTGCTTAAATTCAGAAGCTAGCAGATGAACTAACTCTGTGTTAGTTTTTCTCTTCCTGTATATAACATGATATAACAGCTTGATGAAGCATTTGCTATATTTTCAGGAAATGTACTTTCTGTACAATATACTAATTTTGGATCTTGTGCAATATTGCACATAATATATATATCTTCTTTATATATTATAGGTATGTATTCGTTAATAGCTGAAAGAAGAAAACTAGAGAAAACTGTTTTTTTAACGGGGATAAACAACACTATTTCATTTTCACCAACAGAATTGATGTTATTTAGTTTTGACTCCTCAAACATGTCATTTTAAATTTAAATTTATTTACATCTAAGTGAAAATATATGTGGTATCACTAAATTGATGAAACTTCTGATCATAACCCTATACCTCAACTTTTCCTCTCTTTTCCTGTCTTGTAACTGGAGACAGGTTATAAGACACAGGCTGGATTCCTCATTACATCTCATCTTTGCTGAAGGGAAGAGGTTAATGGGAATGTTACACTTTTAGTTGCCGTCATTAAGCCCACAAATTATTTACTCTAACTGCTCTTCTACACTGTCCTTCTTGACGTGGTCTAAAGGATGATTCTGGTCCCACTTCCCACTGCCAGCGTTCAGCCCATTTATGCCTAGAAAACTATGAGAAAAAGAAATAAGAACAATGCTGGATCTATGGCAGCTGGGGAGCTTGCTTTATGCACCAGCCACTTTTTGGTGATTGCTGCAATCACCTTTTTTGCCGCAGCAGGTCTTTTCCACACCTAACATATATTCCATGTCCTTATCTTGCTTTGTAGAACCTCAACAGTAAATTTCCAAACATTGTTTCCTACCTGCATCTGTCTGTCATTTTGCCTCTCTCTCTTCCAGTTTATTTCACTTATTCTGACACAAACCAAGAAAACAACAGTTGGCAACTTCATTCAAGTGGGTGTTATCCATGAGGGACTGCAAAACAAGAGCTTGTTTTCCAATAACTTCCTGCCTTGCAGGTTAAAAGTTTCAGAACCTACTGCAATTCCCTAAAGTGAGTCTCAAAAGTGAGTTAGGGTAGAGTGGATGGCTTAGGCAGGGAAAGATCTGCAGTTGACTTCAGTAAGCTGAGATTGAGACCTACCTTCAAACAAAATTTTGAATCTAACCTCTATGGACTAGATTTGGATACGGAATTTCCAATGTGCAATGCATGAGTAGCAATAATAATACAGACCAGCAGGAGAAACAAAGGTAATATAAAGAAAAGTAGGAGAATGGGAAGTTGGGTGGTTATAGAATAATAGAATCATAGGATCATAGAATCATAGACTCATAAAGGTTGGAAAAGACCTCTAAGATCATGAAGTCCAAACATCAATGCAACACCACCATGCCCATTAAACCACATCCTGAAGTGCTGTGTCTACACGTTTTTTAAATACCTCCAGGGATGGTTGACCCCACCACATCCCTGGGCAGCCTGTTCCAATGCTTGACCACTCATTGAGTAAAGGAATTTTTCCTAATATCGAACCTAAACCTCCCCTGGCACAACTTGAGGCCATTTCCTCTCATCCTATCACTAGTTACTTGAGAGAAGAAACCAACATCCACCTCACTACAACCTCCTTTCAGGTAGTTGTAGAGAGCTATAAGATCTCCCATCAGTCTCCTTTTCTCCAGGCTAAGCCCCCTGCCATTCCCTCAGCCACTCCTCATAAGACTTCACCAGCTTTGCTGCCCTTCTTTGGACACGTTCCAGCAACTCAATGTCCTTCTGCTAGTGAGGGGCCCAAAAATGAACACAGCACTCGAGGTGAGGCCTCACAAGTGCTGAGTACAGGGGGACCATCTCTCCCCTACTCCTGCTGGCCACACTGTTTCTGAGGCAAGCCAGGATGCTATTGGCCTTCTTGGCCACCTGGGCACAATGCCGGCTCATGTTCAGCTGGCTGTTGACCAGCACCCTGAGAGTAGAGTTTTCCTACCCTCAGGCAGATCAACACTCTCACCCAATTTGGTGTCATCTGCAGACTTACTGAGGGTGCACTCAGCCCCCTCATCCAGATCATTGATAAAGATATTAAACAAGACTGGCCCCAAAACTGAGTCCTGCGGAACACCGCTAGTGACCAGCCACCAACTGGATTTAGTTCTGTTCACCACAAACATGTGGGAAACATCTGTTAAAAAACAGTTGGCAGATTAAAAGGCTTGGGAGAGAAAGGAAAGAGGAAAGGAAGAATGAAGGAGAGATGGAACAAAGGAGGAAAGGGGGATGGGACATACGACATGAGGAGTAACAGGAGAACGAAGGAAGGAGAGAAGGTTGGGTATAAAACAGAGGAGGGCATATTTAGTCATGCAGTGGTTTTGCCCAACTCATTCTCCTGAGTGCAGTTCCAGTTCTGCAGAACTTTAGGGCTTCCAGTTGTGCCAAAAAACCCAATGGAAAAAAATGCTATAAAAGAGTTACAAACAATGAGACAGAGTTCTGTTAGATTTCCTTGGGTAGAAGAGGGACAATATCTGTATCTTCTCCTGACAAGAAAGTAAGGAAAAGTTTTCCTTCGGTTCCTCAACAAAAAATATCCTTTTGATCAGCAAAGAAAGAGTGAAAATGCTTTAGGCTTCATACAGTGACTAGCTATGAAACAGGGAAGTACATACATGAAGCATGAGAAAATCTAGCTCAAGTCACAGATGAAGTTTTAGCTTTTTCTTCTTTTGCTAGGCCTGCTCAACCTACAGCTTAATCAGGACAATAGGCTACAACTAATATAATTAATAGCTCTTACTGAAGAAAGGGGTACATATTATTAAAATAGTGTCAGAACACGGAAAAAAAAGCAAAAGTAGGGGATAATCTTAAATTCTGTGATAAAGGAGGACACAACCAACTAGAGTATAGGACATGTCTATTGACATCACTGAAGAGGTCTCCAAAGACATACAAAAAGGAGCAATTCAAATCAGATAAAGACCTAAGTAGCTGCCTTTGTTTCACCTGCCTTTAGGTGTCTGAGGCAACCCATTCAGACCTGAACTAGTGAGGCAAAGTTCCCATTAGAAAGAAATAGATGTTTCAAGAGAAAAATTTGTCTGAACACAGATACCTGCCTTAGGTCAAGATGAACTGCCCATTCACCATGTCTATTTTTTTCTCTGACTATAAAGTGGACATTCTGTTGACTGCTCCTCAGGTTAGAGCAATTCAAGGCAACCCAGGACATAAACTGTCACCAAATAAAGCATCAAGAACTTAATCGAGATGAGGAAAACCTTTGTACTGGGTCTGGAAGGACTGTGGTGAGTTGACCCCAGCCAACAGCCAAACACCCACAGAGCTGCTCACTTACCCCCCTCTTGCATGAGACAGGGAATGAGCAAGCATCTGTGTGGGTACTGCCTGTTGGCCAGGGTCAATCCATCACAACTTTATGTGTTGGTCAGTCTTGTACTAAAATCCTTTATTTTGCCTATTTGTCAGGAAGACTTTGTATGTTGGTATGTTGTTGAATTAAAAGATTGCTAAATAATTGCTTACAAACCCCCAGAGCTATAAAAGCAACCTGAAACACTGCGATCATTAAACATATTTTGTACTGTGCATTCCTTCTGTCAAGAAACAGTAGGAATCTAAATGATGGCTCTTTCACATGGACTTGTTAATAATGAGAAATCTTTCCAGTACCGAGAAACAGGGTTTGTGAAATACAGATGTCATATTTTTAGCGACAACATTTTGTTTGAGCTAACACACTTGGCAAGAAATTAAAATCTAGATTTCCTAATACTGACAAGGAAGTAAGATAAGTAAGAATTCTGACTAAATTACTCATTAAAAAAAAAAAAAGGGATTACTGTGTTTAATTGTCCAGACTCTTCCTATTTCTTCCACTTCATTTTCTTGGTGATTTCGGTGCAGGTTTGTTCAGTTTGTCTCCCTCTAGTGGATTACCCCTTCTGTGTGTCAGCAGAGTCTTTAATCTTGAATTTTTCATTTTTCTTCACTTGTACTGTGTGGCTACAATGTTATTATTATAACCGAATAACCTATACACAGCAATGCCTCTATCCATCCATGATGACTGCATCTTTCAAGCCTATATTTGTTCCTATTGCCCTAGGTATCAGTTGTCTGGGCTACAATGCAAAGTATTCTCAATCTTCTCACTTAAAAGAAATACAATTATTCTGTATTGGTTTTCAGTCATTCTTCTGTCTCCCAAATCAGTTAAAGGACCGGCTCAGAATGGAGGTCTGTGTAAAAGCAGCCTTTTCAGTTATTTAAATTAGGACCTGGTGAAACAAAGTAAAGCTAGGCACAGCTAAATCATGCCACAAATACGGAATGCCTTTTCTAAGCCTCCAGCAAGTGTAATCTTTCAGTGACATAGATATATTCTCATGCTTGATGGATAGAAGTAACATGGCTTACTCTTATTTTTCAAAGGATCCCTCTGTAATTTGGGGAAAAATACATTTAATTATAACAAACATAGAATCTGGTTTGGGCTTATTTGTATTAGCTGTATTATGATCTTAAGAGTTTCAGTGGTGGATCAGAGCCCTTCTGTGTTTAACACCTACAAACTACAAAAACGCTATTTCCTGCCCCAAAGACCTTACAAAAAGGCAGGGCAGCCAAAGAAGTGGACTCAGCAAGCAGAAGGTGGGAATGGAAGGAGGTAATAAGAACTGACAGCAGTAGCTGAATATTGTCAGTATTAGCACGGGCTGCCAAACGCCTTTGTGACAGCAGGATTTCACAGGCAGAGGAAAGGCTTCAAATGGTTTACAAATGTGGGTCTGAAGAAGGAAAAGCTCATGACCACTGGTACTGCTATGTCCGAAGGGGCACACGTCTTCCAGAGCACAAGCTTTTTCCTGTGAATACATACAAATTTTACTGTTGATTTTCTTGCCTTTCATGCTCATTCCAGACAGCATTGCTGTTGAAGTAGGACATTAAATAGATTCTGTTGTAATTAAGCAATTAGCTGCACAATTAAATCTGAAGTTAGATAAATGCTGTGAGCCACACTCCATAACTGCTTGTGAAGTGACATTCAAGTCGTTTGTTCCCTCTTCACTGGAATCCCACCTTCTCTTCTTCAAATCCCTTCTTGTACTAATGGGAATAATAATTAAGAATGATAACAATAAAACTCACTGTTAAGTTCCTGCACACTGAGTTACTGAGCCAGCACACTTTTACTTGGGTGCATTGCCTCACATGGCAGTGAGCCGATTCATCTTGTACCAGCTCAAAGAGTGGAGGGAGAAGCTCAAAACCTATCCCCACTCCCCTTCATATGGTTACCTATGAAGGGATTTCAGGTGTTGATTTAGCATGACAAACAGCGTGAGAGGGCATTAGTACCTTCCCCTTGTTATCTACTGTAGTACCTGGTTCCATACCATACAACATAACGGTGGTTGGGCTGTCAGCCACTCTGTCCAATATAAATCAAGGCCAAGTATATTCAAGTCTTACAAAAAAAAAATCCTCTGTCCCATGAACTCATTTATTGTTCTGCATGGACCAATTCTGCTAACGCCTACCCGCTTGAATAACTGTACTCATCCTTTGAAATCAAAGTATGACTGACTAGTTGCATGCAAACTGGGTTAAGCCCTTAAATTCTCAGCTTTTGAAGACAAAACTGCATCTGACGTGCTTTGCGGTGCTCTTGAACTACTTCAGCATACTGTGAAGCAAAAAAATAAAACTAGAAACGAAGGCAAGGCTTTTAAGATGTTCCTAAATTGACCTTCAGACAAAACCAATGCTGAACACTGAGAAAGGAACTATGAATGAAGAAGAATAGTGTCCCAAGTGTAAACAAAAGCTCCACAATCCCATTTAAGCATTCTTAGAACATTAATCCATTTAAGATATTAGGACAGCAAAGGACCATTGTTCAGGACAGCAAGTGAAAGCCGAGATGGGCTGGGTTACTCCTTCCAACACACAGAGATGCTGTATTTCAATTCTGAAAATATAGTCAGAGGAAATTGAGATCTTTTATTATTTAAGATGCTCCACTGGGCGCTTTAAAAGTGTTTATTTTAAAAAGCAAAAACCCTACAGCCACTCGTAAAAGAAAGAAGAAAAATCCACCTCCTAATGTATGAGCTAAACGTGTACTGCAGTACTTTAATCTCCTCATAATTACCATTTTCACATTTCTTTCACTTGTCAGAAAATTGAATCTTCCCAGACAGACTGTCTGATAAAATTATATAGTTAGCTACAGTACATCAAAGAGAGCAGGTGAAAGTAAGTTGCATATTCACACATGCTGAAATTCTGGTTGACCTAAAAAGAGAGAGGTTTTTGTATCTCCTGCCTCTTCTTTTGGAATCTATCCTCACGTAGTTCAGTTCATGTTTCTAATTTTCAGTTTGAACTGTTTCATCTGAACATAATGGAGAAGCAAAACAAATTGCTGAAACAACAGATTGTATAAGGTTTGTCTTTGTCTAGTTTGTAAAAGACAATGCTGCTCTACTGAAAACACTAAGAGAATTCTAATCAAGTCAGCGTTTCCCTGGAGGACTTGTGTTAAATAGTCTTGTCCTGAGAAAGTAAAGATTGTACTTCACTTCAGGTATGGACTTTATGAAAGATGAATATCAAACATTTTCAAGGTCTTTTCTTTTAGGATGAAAATCTCATATGGCTATGACAGGTGGTTTGTTTTTTTTTTTTTTTTATTTCTTAAAGATTTTTTAGGTCATTCTTTAAATACAGATTTAATCAATGTTCAGTTTAAAACGCTCAGAAAAAAGTAACCTCATTCTAATTTATATTAAACACAAGAGATTGTATCAGTGCAGCTCTGTGTGGGATTTTAAATCTCAGACCAGGTCATTTAGAGCCATTTTAAATCTGCACTTTTGTGCCTGTGAAGGTTTTCATTTGGTGTTCATGCAATGATAATGCAGTCATGACGTGCAGGCCACAGATGACAGCATAGAAGGCCCAGTTTTGTGTATGTTATTTACATTGACAAGGTCGAGCGGTCAGGCTGCTGATTCTGAACTGTCCTGTTAGATGGACCCAGAACATATGCCAGCAGGGGATTCACTGGCAGCTCCCTTAAGCAAGGATTTAGGATATTAGTGTCTAAATGGAACAGTTGGGTGCTCACCTCAGCCTTCGTTCTGGGCTAAATCTTTCACCATGTGTCACCCACAGCTCTACCTCATGGCTAGCCAGGCAGGTTGATGATTTTTTTGTGAAAGTTATGCCTACAGAGAGTTCAAAGGTTCAGCAATGAGGCAATAAGTATTTTCATCTTTTAGGATTGTGTAAGCCCCACAAATGGCCTCAGGCCCTACTGAACTCATGTTGCAAGTTCCGCAGCTAAAGTTAAGTTTTGTTTGTCAACAGCAAACATGAGCTTGTGAGATTGCCGCACGATTTACTGAAATTTAAATAAACATTGTGATACATAGAATCAGCCTTCGCTTAACAGGGATGGCACTGAATTATAAGGGGTTAAGATTAATCCTGTTTTAAGGAACTGTGGTCTTTACTCATGATGTGTCACCAGCACATGCTGCCAGTGACCCTTTACAGATTTTTCTTTGCAATATTCTGTAAATAGAAAAATGCAAAATATCAAGACATAAACCTTAGGAAAAGCCAAGGTGTTTATAACTTAAGAAAAAAGGAACCCTACCATTTCAACATGAAAACGGATAAAGATTTAAAGGTAATCTTTGATCAGGTATTTTGCTTAGCTCTTAATGTAATAGCTCTCCTAACCTTTTGTGGCTGCCTCTGAGTTGTGGGCTGAGTCTGGAAAAGCTTTAGGGTATCGGCACATGCGACGGGGGTGGAACTACCACGTTTTACCCAGATACTATCCATCCACTCTACTAACCAGCTTTGTGTACAGTTGTAGTCTACCCCAGTTATAAAGTAAAACACTAAATATGAACCAGTGATGTTTATTTAGCAGATATTTTCCATCAGTGCTGGGGTGGGTGAAAAGGATTCAAAGAGTTGTTTTAAAGGATCATGACAACCATGAAGGACACAGAGAAGGACAACAGAAATCTTTGCTAATGAGCATATGTTTCATGCAAGTACAGCTAATTCAAATAAGCCACAAATGATCTGATACCCTACACTGGTGATTAATTTGTATCAGAAACAGTGTGGTCAGCAGGACTAGGGAAGCAAACATCCCCCTCTACTTGGCACTGGTGAGGCCACACTGTGTTCAGTTTTGGGCCCCTCACTACAAGAAAGACACTGAGGTGCTGGAGCGTGTGCAAAGAGCAGCAACAAAGCTGGTGAAGGATGTAGAGAACAAGTCCTATAAGAGAGGCTGAGGAAACTGGGATTGTTTAGTCTGAAGAAAGGAGGCTGAGGGGAGACCTTATCGCTCTCTACAACTACCTGAAAGGAGAGTGTTGGTCTCTTCTCCCAAGTAACAAGTGATACAACAAGAGGAAACAGCCTCAAGTTGTGCCAGGGGAGGTTTAAATTGGATATTAGGAAAAATTTCTTTACCAAAGGTTTATCAAGCATTGGAACAGGCTGCCCAGGGAAGTGGTGGAGTCACCATCCCTGGAGGTATTTAAAAGATGTGTAGATGTGGTGCTTAGGAACATGGTTTTGTGGTGGACTTGCTAGTGTTACATTTATGGTTGGACTTGATGATCTTAAAGGTCTTTTCCAACCTAAATTATTCTATGATTCTAAAATACACAAATTCCTGAGTTCCTCCAATTGAAGAATTCACTGTCCAAGTGTTTCCTCTTCATCAGGAGGGACAGGATCTCAATGTGTGGATATTCTGTCTCTATTCTCAAAGGGGCATTGTCTTTTCTCATGTTAATGCTATGCTATGTATTCCCTAACTCTATTAGCTTCTGCATATATATTGTTAATGCACGCTAGGCTTTATCAGACTATGAATATCTGTGAAGCCAATTAAATCAGTTTCTGATAATCTCACTAATTTTGTATGAAAATTTTAATATCAAAAGCAATTTAATTTCAATCACCTAGCAACGCCATTATTGCATTTAATTCCTGCACATTTGACTTCATGCAGTTCTGAAGTCACTAAACTGCTATATTAGTTTACTGGAGTAATTTGTAGTTTTCTAGAGTTAAAAGAAATAACAATTACAGAAATTGAATAGAAACAACCCTCCTGCCCCAGAGTCCCAATAATGCATCAGGAGCAGAGCAGAGATCCCCCTACCACTCAGACTAACAGCATGAGTGACCAGGTCAGTATATTTTCAGTGGGTGTCACAATTATTTCTGACAGCAGCAGAATACTGGGGGTTCCAGTGGTGTCCACGACTTGCAAAACATAGTGGTCATGGTGCTTTCAGCCCCTGTCTTAACCTCATGCTTCATTACTTTAGTTCATGTAGGTTTTTACTCTCAGCCTACAACCATCTAGTGGCTTTGCCCTTGCCCCCACTTCCCCTTTGCGTTCCTTGTGCTTAATTCACCATTTTCCAATAGTCCCTTCAGGCTTGGCTCCTCATCCCTCAGCCTCAGGAATCCCTGGCTTCCTCAGCCTGAGGAAAGGAGGAGCACTGAAAGCATATCAGAGAGTGTCTTTGTCTGTAGTGCTCCCTGGCCTTGAAGGAGAAGTAAGAGGGGAAGTCTGGCTCAACTGATGCAGTCTTATCCTAGGTCATACTTCATACAAACAGAATAGGATAAGTTAGCCATTAAACTAGAACACATTTCCCCAGTTTTCAGAAGCTCATGATTCAGCAAAAAATTGGGGTCATCAAAAAAGCACCCTTCTGAAACCAGAATGACGCTCTTAGCAGAATTCTAGCCCTGGTTATAAAGCCCCAAAACAGTGAAGCTCCTAGTTTAAGAACTATTTTCAAGCGGGTAAAACCAGATGCAGATTTACCAGGCAGGATGGAGGTTTTACTCTTCTTTGGTCTCCCTTCAGATCTCCAATAGCACCGAGGAAGGTAGTAAGCATTTCCCTCATGTGATGCGACTGCTCAGTTGTGTAGCCTTCCCAGCCACATAAGCGTTACAGCTGCTCCTGAATAAAACACTGTTTTTTCTTTTCTGAAAAGTGGCTAAGCTATTTTTGTTCAAGTTTTCAAAAGAAGTCTTCAGCCTGAGGCAGAAATTCAGCATGAGAAATTTATGCCCCAATTATTAAAGAATGGTGGAGTTACAAACTACTGAAAACAGATGGAGTGTGGCATAAGAAATTACAGATGCCATCACTTGTGGCCTTTATACTCTCTGAGCATTTATATTGTAATTGTACACAAATGTGAATATGTAGTACCATTCATTAGAATACTTGTTTTTCTTACCTTCTATGTTCCTTTAAAAAAAAAAATTATACAGGTTTTATGGCTGTGCAATAACAATCTTCAAGAAATGTACTTCCAAGTGGCTAGAGGCTGTTAGGTCAACCTTCCAGTGAGCAATCAGATGGCAGAAACCTCATTACCTCGATATCATTATTTCTTACAAAAATCAATAATGACTTTATAATTACTTGCTGTTTTAGTTCAGTGTAACAGTGCAAATAGCATACAATAAAACAGAGACGGGTCTGAACAGACACTAAGCAAGCTGATGGAGTGGATGTTAATTTCTTGAAAGAAACTGTCATACAAACAGAGAACAAAAACTTTTCAACCCTTAACTAAAATGGCAGTAATTATACATTCTTCTGGGGTGGAAAATTTATTATAAATACCATTTGCAGAATAAAATCTAGCTTTGACTCTTGCCTATTCTATAATAGTGCAGAAGGAAGAGGTGAATATTCTAATAATCATTAGATGCAAAGAAAGAAAGGATAAATGAAAGCTGGTTTAGCAAGAACCAGGAGATAAAGACAGTTTACATTAGAACCTTGGTATCGTATTGATGGATCCATTTTTAAAATCAACGTGGATTAAAATAGGGGACAAATTTAGGGTTCAAGTCAACAAAGGAACAGCTGTGCATTTTGATTTAAAAATTGATTTATATTGTTCCAAATCAATTCCATACAAGAGAAGCACATGCTGGTATTACAAAGACTCATAGTGAATTAGAGTGGCTCCATGGAAATCAGTACTTCTATTTGTTCAAAACTGATACACAGCAGAAGAAAACAAGCCAGACTCTCTCTACATCTAGTATCTAAAGCAAGTCATCAGTGGCTACAGATAATCTGGGAAAACAACTATAAATTTTAAACCGAGGAAACTAATTTTGCCTAACTGAAAAAAGATACAACAGTAACCTCTTGATCTCAGGAATTAAAATTATTGATAAGCAGGGCCTGCCTCTATGGCTTGACTCTCTCTGTTAGTATTGCCAGATGGAACCCAAACCACTAGGGAATTGTATGAATCCTAACAGACTTCCTTTTTTGCTTCTTCACATTTTTTTTGGACATAGTTTCAAAGGAGTTTAATGTTAGACCTACCCTCTAGACAAAGACTGAACAGTAAATGAAGAATGACTTACTTCTATTACTGTAGTACAGCCAGAACATTTGGGTAAAATTCAAGCCTTACTGCATTCAGTGGGAGATTTCCTACCAACTTCAGATGAAACCAGGATTTCATCTCAGCTGTCTTCTCTGTTTTTGTGTAGGAGAACTAACTACAAATAGGCAGAGATGATGCATTGTTCTTTATAGTCTGCACCTGCGTCTAATTTATTCTTGCAGCTAGAGCTACACAGCAAAGTAGTTGACAGCTACTAGAGAGAACAGTCTGGAAACTGTCAGCTCACAGAGATGCTTTTTGAGCTCTCTTTGGAATAAGTTATTTTCTGTTTAATCAAAGGAAAAACTATTTTTGTTAAGAAACTTCACGTTCCAAATAAGAATGCTGTTAAGCCAGGGAATGAAAATATGAAATAGCTGTTTGTTACCAGGGCTGTAAATCATCTGTGAAAACCTTCACAAACACACCAGATGCAGACTGCTAAATCCTTCCACTTCATGACAGCACTGAACCACTGATGGAATCATGCTTTCTGTAAAGAAGAGTGAGCAAGTACCAGATACATAAAGCACATATGCATCAGTTATGATTAGCAAGCGAAGCAGATGCCATATTCAAGCAATAATGTAATATTGTATAGCTAGATAAAATTTCATGTGGGTATAAACATGTATATACATGAAAAACTAGGTTCTATACATTCACATTATTAAATAATACTAAATTTTGAGTGATGTCATGACTGACAGTATATCATAAAAAAATGCAACATTAAAGTTGTGCATCTAGTTGTTTGTGTATGCATGTATACATGTATATATTCAACAAAATTTGCCTCGCCATAATTATGCACAGAGATAACAATGTTTCCATTATAACTTTCCCAGCAAAGGTTTGAAAATCAGTAAACATGGTTTTCTTTTGCTGCAAACGGAAAGTTGAAGGCTGAACTCAAGGCTGAATTTAAAGTTTTGGAAGAGTTGAGTAATTCAGAATTTTAAGACAATGCTTTAAAAAGCAAAACATTTTATAGATACATGACTCAAAGGGCTGAAATTTAAAGCATTTAGCTTGACAGATGTGTGTATATATATTCACACACAGAGGTAAAAGGAGGCTTTGTACGTTCACAGTGTGAAATTACTGTGAGTCTGTACAAACTTCTGAAATATCTCATTATTTCCAGCATAGCATAAAATCTACTCGGTATTCAGGTTATGCATTTAATTGCTTGCATATCTGCTGCAATTTATTACTATTTATTATTTTTCTATAGATATGACAAGAGGATAAATGTAATCTTCTAATTTAATAGCTCAGGTTGGTAAGATATATTAATAAATTATTCCATTGTTATTTTGCCTCACTGGCTTTCTACTCTGTTCCGCCAGATCTTTTTGTTATTCAGCCTATCTTTAGCCTCCAGCATTTGTGATCTTCAGCGTACAAGAAATTAGGGCAATATCCATAAAAGGATGTTTCAATTTAGTTTACACTGCCTCAGACCCAGCAAGCAGGTTCATAGACCTATATTAGGTACTAAGAATAGAATTTATACCCAACCAACACGGTAGCCAATGGGAAATGCTGAAGATCATGAAATCTCACCTCTCTTAACTGTTTAAAGAACCTAATCTGATGCAGAAATGCATCTAGGACTAGATTAACATTTGGAACTTAGAAATCTAAGTTGTTGATGCTTAGAGAGATGCTTAGCTCACTCTTTAGTGGTTGTTCTCTGGGATAATTGCTCAGTGCTGAAAACGTGCAGGAAATGGGAGGTTTACTGGAGAAAAATTCTCCTAGCCCAATGGACACTGAGATACCCAAAACCTGAAGTACAGGTGATAAAGACGGTGACCTGAGAACGTGCAGGAAATGGGATGTTTACTGGAGAAAAATTCTCCTAGTCCAATGGACACTGAGATACCCAAAAACTGAAGTACAGGTGATAAAGACGGTGACCTGACTCTGGCTTCTACCTGCTGCTAAGCTCTCTCACCGTCTTTTTACTGAGATCCAAGTCTCAACTGGATTTTCCTTGAAAGTAGCCTTAGTTTGTTATTGAGAAAGCTTCAGCCTTTCACTAATTACTCTAAAATTTACTCCCAAGGTTCTACATGGGTCCAAGTAACTTCAGCTGAAACAAACCAGTTCTGAAATCTATTTCAATACACCATCTTTTACAAAAATCAAAACATCACTCCGGAGTACCTTGGTTCGAATTATTCTTCAGGTATAAAAGAACCTAATCCCAAGAACACGGGTCAGGGGTGGCACTGGGACAGAAGGGCCCATGAATTCAGCTGGATTTAAGAAATCAGAGGTCGGAAATACCTCTGGTGCACGAATTTACCTCGGGCACCGCTGCTCACTCGCACCCTGCCTTCCAGGGTGTTTTATACGCTTCCAGCTAAGGAGTTCAGCCTCTTTCCTATTAAAATAATAATTTAAAAAATCACGTCGTCCTCGGACCTGACGCCCCAACCCTCCGGTCCGAACACCGGGTACGGGAGGGGACCCGGGGCGCCGCCC